>NC_136312.1:5482040-5729343 GCF_964198595.1 Lampetra fluviatilis | reverse complement strand
ACCTGGTCTGTCGCTCCGCACGAAGCTTCAGGTCTTCTCGGCCACGGTCATTCCCTCCCTTCTCTACGCTTGCGAAACGTGGACCCCCCTAGTGGAGCATCTTCGCCGGTTGGAAACATTTAGGCTGGCCTGCCTACGATCCATCCTGGGTTTAACCAGGCTGGATTGTGTGAGGAGCTCACAAGTCCTTGAAAGATCTGGGCAAAGTCCTATCAGTGAGCTCCTCCGGCAGGCAAGGCTGCGTTGGCTGGGTCATGTAGCCCGCATGCCCAGCCACCGCATGCCTAAACAGCTTTTGTTCGGCCGGATCGAGGGGGCTAAACGGGCGCGGCACGGGCTAGAGAAGAGATGGAGTGATGTGGTACAGGAGGACGTGGAGCTGAGTGGACTTGCCGATGACTGGTACCAGCGGTGTCAAGATCGGCCTCAGTGGAGGAGGCTCGTGAAGGACGCTACTGGGCAGTTGGAGGCAGTCGCCCTCCAACAACAACGGAGGGCGGAGGAGCGACGCTCACAACAACGAGCGGAGCGCTGGGTGGCTAAAGCACAGCAAGTTGGCACAGTAGGGGGCACAGGTGGTGCATCAGCCACTCGTCTCGGTCATCTCGGTCAGTCGACCCGTGGCACCTGGGTCTGCCCCGTGACCTCCTGCCAGCGGGCGTTCGACACTTCACGTGGCCTCAGGGTGCACATGGCCTGGCACAAGCGTCGTGGTGACGTCACCGCCACTTAGTGGCGAATGGCGGTTGTTGTTGTTGTGTGAGTGTGTGTGAGAGAGTGTGTGAGTGTGTGTGAGAGAGAGTGTGAGTGTGTGAGAGAGAGTGTGAGTGTGTGTGAGTGTGTGTGTGAGAGAGTGTGTGAGTGTGTGTGTGTGTGAGAGAGTGTGTGAGAGTGTGTGTGAGTGTGTGTGTGTGAGAGAGTGTGTGAGAGTGTGTGTGGTGTGAGCGTGTGTGTGAGTGTGTGTGAGAGTGTGAGAGAGAGTGTGTGTGAGTGTGTGTGTGTGAGAGTGTGTGAGAGTGTGTGTGTGTGAGTGTGTGTGGTGTGAGGGTGTGTGAGTGTGTGTGGGAGTGTGTGTGTGTGAGAGAGTGTGTGAGTGAGAGAGTGTGTGTGAGAGTGTGTGTGAGTGTGTGTGAGAGTGTGTGTGTGTGAGTGTGTGAGAGAGTGTGTGTGAGAGTGTGTGTGTGTGAGTGTGTGTGTGAGAGTGTGTGAGACAGAGATAGTGTGTGAGTGTGTGTGAGAGAGAGTGTGTGAGTGTGTGTGAGAGAGTGTGTGTGTGAGAGAGTGTGTGAGTGAGAGAGTGTGTGAGTGTGTGAGAGAGAGTGTGTGTGGTGTGAGAGTGTGTGAGTGTGTGAGAGAGAGTGTGCGTGAGAGTGTGTGAGAGAGATTGTGTGTGAGAGTGTGTGTGTGAGAGTGTGTGAGAGTGTGTGTGTGTGAGTGTGTATGAGAGAGTGTGTGTGAGAGAGAGTGTGTGAGTGTGTGTGAGAGAGTGTGTGTGTGAGAGAGTGTGTGAGTGAGAGAGTGTGTGTGAGAGCGTGTGTGAGTGTCTGTGAGAGTGTGTGTGTGAGAGTGTGTGAGAGAGTGTGTGTGAGAGTGTGTGTGTGAGAGAGTGTGTGAGTGAGAGAGTGTGTGTGAGAGTGTGTGTGAGTGTGTGTGAGAGTGTGTGTGTGTGAGTGTGTGAGAGAGAGTGTGTGTGAGAGTGTGTGTGCGAGTGTGTGAGAGTGTGTGAGAGTGACCTCCTGCCAGCGGGCGTTCGACACTTCACGTGGCCTCAAGGTGCACTTGGCCTGGCACAAGCGTCGTGGTGACGTCACCGCCACTTAGTGGCGAATGGCGTTTGTTGTTTTGTGAGAGTGTGTGTGTGAGTGTGTGTGTGAGTGTGTGTGAGTGTGTGTGAGTGTGTGTGAGTGTGTGTGAGTGTGTGTGAGTGTGTGTGAGTGTGTGTGAGTGTGTGTGAGTGTGTGTGTGAGCGGTGGTGTAGTGGTTAGCGCGCTGTGCTATGAACCCAGTGACCCGAGTTCGATTCCCGCTCACGGCCAACACCGGTGACGATTATCTGAACCGGTCCTGGGTCTCCCCTAGGTAGACTCAACCTCAAATGAGTACCTGGTACGGTGTGTAAACATCACCACTAGGGAGACAAAGGCGGTCGGGCGTGGTGCTGGCCACCCACCCCCTCGTGTACTGTTGCGGCCTTCATAGGTGCTCGCTAACAGCACTTGCCCCTACAGTCTCTTAACGCTATACGGGGGATCTTTGTAAGAGTGTGAGTGTGAGTGTGTGCACGTGTGCGTTGTGTGTGTGTGAGAGTGTGAGAGTGTGTGTGTGAGAGTGTGTGTGCACGTGTGCATTGTGGGGAGCGGCAGTGTAGTGGTTAGCGTTACGCTGCGCAACGAACCCGTTGATTCCCACTCACGGCCAACACCGGTGACGATTATCTGAACCAGTCCTAGGCCTCCCCTAGGTCGACTCAGCCTCAAATGATTACCTGGTGTGATGCGTAATCATCCTCACTGGGGAGACAAAGGCGGCCGGGCGTGGTGCTGGCCACCCACCCTCTCGTGTGCCGTGCTGCCCTTCATAGGCACTCGCTAACAGCACTTGCCCCTACAGTCTGTTACAGGCTATACGGGGGATCTTTGTTTTGGGTAAGTGGATGAGTAGGTGGGTGAGTGATGAAGTTTGTGCTCGTGTTGATTAGCGAGTGAGTGTGGGAGTGAGTGTGGGAGTGAGTGTGGGAGTGAGTGTGGGAGTGAGTGTGGGAGTGAGTGTGGGAGTGAGTGTGGGAGTGAGTGTGGGAGTGAGTGTGGGAGTGAGTGTGGGAGTGAGTGTGGGAGTGAGTGTGGGAGTGAGTGTGGGAGTGAGTGTGGGAGTGAGTGTGGGAGTGAGTGTGGGAGTGAGTGTGGGAGTGAGTGTGGGAGTGAGTGTGGGAGTGAGTGTGGGAGTGAGTGTGGGAGTGAGTGTGGGAGTGAGTGTGGGAGTGAGTGTGGGAGTGAGTGTGGGAGTGAGTGTGGGAGTGAGTGTGGGAGTGAGTGTGGGAGTGAGTGTGGGAGTGAGTGTGGGAGTGAGTGTGGGAGTGAGTGTGGGAGTGAGTGTGGGAGTGAGTGTGGGAGTGAGTGTGGTAGTGAGTGTGGGAGTGAGTGTGGGAGTGAGTGTGGGAGTGAGTGTGGGAGTGAGTGTGGGAGTGAGTGTGGGAGTGAGTGTGGGAGTGAGTGTGGGAGTGAGTGTGGGAGTGAGTGTGGGAGTGAGTGTGGGAGTGAGTGTGGGAGTGAGTGTGGGAGTGAGTGTGGGAGTGAGTGTGGGAGTGAGTGTGGGAGTGAGTGTGGGAGTGAGTGTGGGAGTGAGTGTGGGAGTGAGTGTGGGAGTGAGTGTGGGAGTGAGTGTGGGAGTGAGTGTGGTAGTGAGTGTGGTAGTGAGTGTGGTAGTGAGTGTGGTAGTGAGTGTGGGAGTGAGTGTGGTAGTGAGTGTGGGAGTGAGTGTGGGAGTGAGTGTGGGAGTGAGTGTGGGAGTGAGTGTGGGAGTGAGTGTGGGAGTGAGTGTGGTAGTGAGTGTGGGAGTGAGTGTGGGAGTGAGTGTGGGAGTGAGTGTGGGAGTGAGTGTGGGAGTGAGTGTGGGAGTGAGTGTGGGAGTGAGTGTGGGAGTGAGTGTGGGAGTGAGTGTGGTAGTGAGTGTGGGAGTGAGTGTGGGAGTGAGTGTGGGAGTGAGTGTGGGAGTGAGTGTGGGAGTGAGTGTGGGAGTGAGTGTGGGAGTGAGTGTGGTAGTGAGTGTGGGAGTGAGTGTGGGAGTGAGTGTGGGAGTGAGTGTGGGAGTGAGTGTGGGAGTGAGTGTGGGAGTGAGTGTGGGAGTGAGTGTGGGAGTGAGTGTGGGAGTGAGTGTGGGAGTGAGTGTGGTAGTGAGTGTGGTAGTGAGTGTGGTAGTGAGTGTGGTAGTGAGTGTGGGAGTGAGTGTGGGAGTGAGTGTGGGAGTGAGTGTGGGAGTGAGTGTGGTAGTGAGTGTGGTAGTGAGTGTGGTAGTGAGTGTGGTAGTGAGTGTGGGAGTGAGTGTGGTAGTGAGTGTGGGAGTGAGTGTGGGAGTGAGTGTGGGAGTGAGTGTGGGAGTGAGTGTGGGAGTGAGTGTGGGAGTGAGTGTGGGAGTGAGTGTGGGAGTGAGTGTGGGAGTGAGTGTGGGAGTGAGTGTGGGAGTGAGTGTGGGAGTGAGTGTGGGTGTGAGTGTGGGAGTGAGTGTGGGAGTGAGTGTGGTAGTGAGTGTGGGAGTGAGTGTGGGAGTGAGTGTGGGAGTGAGTGTGGGAGTGAGTGTGGGAGTGAGTGTGGGAGTGAGTGTGGGAGTGAGTGTGGGAGTGAGTGTGGGAGTGAGTGTGGGAGTGAGTGTGGTAGTGAGTGTGGGAGTGAGTGTGGGAGTGAGTGTGGGAGTGAGTGTGGGAGTGAGTGTGGGAGTGAGTGTGGGAGTGAGTGTGGGAGTGAGTGTGGGAGTGAGTGTGGGAGTGAGTGTGGGAGTGAGTGTGGGAGTGAGTGTGGGAGTGAGTGTGGGAGTGAGTGTGGGAGTGAGTGTGGTAGTGAGTGTGGTAGTGAGTGTGGGAGTGAGTGTGGGAGTGAGTGTGGGAGTGAGTGTGGTAGTGAGTGTGGTAGTGAGTGTGGTAGTGAGTGTGGTAGTGAGTGTGGGAGTGAGTGTGGGAGTGAGTGTGGGAGTGAGTGTGGTAGTGAGTGTGGTAGTGAGTGTGGTAGTGAGTGTGGTAGTGAGTGTGGTAGTGAGTGTGGTAGTGAGTGTGGTAGTGAGTGTGGGAGTGAGTGTGGGAGTGAGTGTGGTAGTGAGTGTGGTAGTGAGTGTGGGAGTGAGTGTGGTAGTGAGTGTGGGAGTGAGTGTGGGAGTGAGTGTGGGAGTGAGTGTGGGAGTGAGTGTGGTAGTGAGTGTGGGAGTGAGTGTGGGAGTGAGTATGGTAGTGAGTGTGGGAGTGAGTGTGGTAGTGAGTGTGGTAGTGAGTGTGGTAGTGAGTGTGGTAGTGAGTGTGGTAGTGAGTGTGGTAGTGAGTGTGGGAGTGAGTGTGGGAGTGAGTGTGGGAGTGAGTGTGGTAGTGAGTGTGGGAGTGAGTGTGGGAGTGAGTGTGGTAGTGAGTAGTTGAGTGATAATACTGAGTGAGTGAGTAATGAAGTGAGTGAGTGAGTGTGGGAGTGAGTGTGGTAGTGAGTAGCTGAGTGATACTACTAAGTGGGTGAGTAATAAAGTGGGTGAGTGAGTTGGGGGGGGAGTGATCGACCGAGCGAGTCGGTGAACAATTCTATCCGACCTTACCAAAGTTGTGAGAAGCGAGGAACTTTCCCGTGTGTGTGCGTGTGACAATGTTCGCGTTTCCCAGCACAAATCAAACACCCATTACGGAAAGTCACCAAAATCATTTCACGGCAAACACCACTCCGTTAACGCCTTTGCAATGAGCTGGAATAACAACCCGGCGTTTGCACTCCCCGCGTGTCTAAGAACGCCTGGATCACTTCATATCAAAGCCGTAGCCATGGAGTCAACATTTGGGGGGACCAAATCTTCCAGAGGGTCTGGGGGTCCCCCCCGAGAAAAATAAATACATTTGAAAATAATTTCCTGCCATTTCCTGCCTTAAACATAAAACAATTTCACTAACAAATAGGATGGATTTTTTATTTAGTTTTTTACAATAATGTCTAATAGTGTATTGTATTACATTGCTCTGTTTTTTTTTGCCTTTTCTTGTTTCATTGTATGTAATGGCAGAGATGCGAGATTAATAAAGTACAACCATAACCACAATAATAGTAACATAAATCTATTTTATAGCAATATATTGGGGGGGACATTTTAAGCATATTTGAGTATTGCAGGGGATGTGTGTTCCCCCCAATATATATTATAATTACGGCCTTGCTTCATATCACCCCTAACGTCAACATCACTTATGTGTGTACTGTCTGTCGAACTTCTTTCGCACCGTACGTAGCCGACCGTGCTAATCGGAGGTGCGGGGGAAAGGACAACGAACTAAACACGCACAAATCATTTCGATTCAACACGGTACGTAAAATCCGTGATCTGGTCCCGTCTGTAAAAGATGTGGTTCCAGACATCCAGTACCCTGGCGTCTACAAACTAAGTTGCCTCTGTGGTAGCAGTTACATTGGAGAAACCAAACGACATGTCTCGGACCGCATCCGTGAACACAAAGCAGATCTAAAACACGGTAGGACCAACACCTCGGCCGTGGCAGATCACTGTTACAATTCAGTGGGCTCACATGACATTGACTTCTCCAAGACAGAGGTTATCTGCAAGCCATCTAGCTACCATGAGAGATTCGTTCATGAGGCTATCCACATATACAAACACAGAGACAATTTCAACCGAGAAGATGGATTCTGGCTTAGCGATCATTGGAAGGATTTGATAAACCATTTCGGGTCTTGATTGATTGTGTTCACGCTTACGGTGATTTTCAGACCGCATTCCATTTTTTTCTCTCCCCCCTCCTCCGTTCCGAACATAGATGGACTCGTCCGTTACAACAATTACCAGTTGCTGTCCGTGGTGCTGACGTTAATATAAAAACGCCACTTTTTTAAAAGTTTCTCGTGTGGTTTTCACACCTGATGATGATTGCTTGTATTGCAATCGAAACGTCGTGAGAATTTTTTGTTGTTTCATATTTTTATTATTTAATTGTTTCCCTTCTACGTGACTTTACCGAAAGAACCAAGCATATGAATCCCTGCAGTCACGAAAGCTTTAAATCAAAACATTACATCTGTTATCACGTTACGGCGTAGTAGTATTACCGTTATTTTTCCATCAAAAACGATAGCCCCATGTAAGTGTTCACATTTTTTGAAGCACCCTGTATTAGAGGGCCATCTTCAAAGCGATCCCTGAAACCAAGCGAGACTCGCCTGGATAAATGAAGATCACCATCGTGATTAACACACGGAGGGAGCTGGTAGGAACGTTGGGTTGCTCGGTCAATGGCCAGGGTCAACGGCAGCGTGGTGTATTCCGCAAATATGCCCGACTGTGAGGGCGGGCACAAGCCGGCGTGAGTAGGTTAAACGTTGAGTTTCATAAGGGCACCACGGGGTGACCAGCCCCTCCCCACCCAGCCCCACCCTCCCCACCCAGCCCCTCCCCACCCTCCCCACCCAGCCCCTCCCTACCCTCCCCTCCCCCACCCAGCTCCACCCTCCCCACCCAGCCCCTCCCCACCCTCCCCACCCAGCCCCTCCCCACCCAGCCCCTCCCCACCCTCCCCACCCAGCCCCTCCTTACCCTCCCCTCTCCACCCAGCCCCACCCCTCCCATTTTTGAATGCACGACGGACGGACGGACACAATAATCCCCTGTGGGCTGGTGTAACCAGGAGGTTCCTACACGTATTACTGCCGTTGCATGCGTATCAAGCCAACTTCTGATACGCGTTGCAGCCCTTTTCTCAATCCACTGCTGGATGATGAGATGTTCTACGACGATTATTCGGCGCGTCGATTCGTGAATTGTTATTGCGCGTTGTTTTTGTTCCCATTGCTTTACTTAATTTGCTCTACTTTTTCCAATAAAAAAACGATAGTTTCATACAAGTGTTCACATTTTTTTTTTGGTCACCGCCCTACGCACTTTCACACATTTCCATTTGTATCAATCTCGCCCCCATTTAAATGCAAATTAAGCCGCTACACATCGCACGCGCCTAATGAGTGGTAAAATGGGGACGCGCGGTCGGGCGGGGAGGAGACGGAATTAGGAATCGAGTTGGGGGGGGGGCGTCCAATGAAGACTTTGACCCTGCAAGTGTTTGTGTGTCTGTGTGTGTGTACTCGTGTGTGTGTGTGTGTATATGCGTGTGTGTGTGTGTGTACTCGTGTGTGTGCGTGTGTGTACTCGTGTGTGTGTGCGTGTGTGTGTGTGTACGCGTGTGTGTGTGTACTCGTGTGTGTGCGTGTGTGTGTGTACTCGTGTGCGTGCGCGTGTGTGTGTGTGTACGTGTGTGTGTGTACTCGTGTGTGTGCGTGTGTGTACTCGTGTGTGTGTGTACTCGTGTGTGTACTCGTGTGTGTGTGTGTACTCGTGTGTGTGCGTGTGTGTGTGTACTCGTGTGTGTGTGCGTGTGTGTGTGTGTACGCGTGTGTGTGTGTACTCGTGTGTGTGCGTGTGTGTGTGTGTGTACGCGTGTGTGTGTGTACTCGTGTGTGTACTCGTGTGTGTGTACTCGTGTGTGTGTGTACTCGTGTGTGTGCGTGTGTGTGTTCGCGTGTGTGTGTACTCGTGTGTGTGTGTACTCGTGTGTGTGTGTACTCGCGTGTGTACGCGTGTGTGTGTGTACTCGTGTGTGTACTCGTGTGTGTGTACTCGTGTGTGTGTGTACTCGTGTGTGTGCGTGTGTGTGTTCGCGTGTGTGTGTACTCGTGTGTGTGTGTACTCGTGTGTGTGTGTACTCGTGTGTGTGCGTGTGTGTACTCGTGTGTGTGTGTACTCGTGTGTGTGTGTCTACTCGTGTGTGTGTGTGTGTGTACTCGCGTGTGTGCGTGTGTGCGTGTGTGCGTGTGTGTACTCATGCGTGTGTGTCTGAGCGGTAGTGTAGGAGCGGTTAGCGCTACGCTGCGCTACGAAACCGCCGACCCGAGTTCGATTCCCGCTCGCGACCAACACCGGTGACGATTATCTGAACCGGTCTTGGGCCTCCTCCCCTAGGTGGACTCGGCCTCAAATGAGTACCTGGCGCGGTGTCTATAAAACATTGCCACTAGGGAGACAAAGGCGGACGGGCGTGGTGCTGGCCACCCACCCCCTCGTGTGCCGTGTCGGCCTTCAATAGGTGCTCGCTAACAGCACTTGCCCCAACAGTATGGTAAGGCTATACGGGTGACCTTTGTCTTTTGCTTACAGCAGAGGTGTGGAGAATTTCGGCAGGACCTACATATCTGCTTTATTGACCTGGTCAAGGCCTCTGACACCATCGATAGGCCAGGGCTCTGGGTTGTTCTTCGTGTTTTCGGAGTCCCTGACCCTCGGCTCACAATGTATTAACGCGCCCTCACGATGATGGGCATGTCCGGGTAAAGCTGCGTGGCCCGAACTTAATTTAATTATAGATTTTAATCTTTCGTGACTGCAAGGATTCATATTCTTAGGTTTTTTCGGTAAAGTCACGTAGCTAAAAAAAAATTTATGAAAGTAAAATAAAAATAAAAGAAAAATCACGACGTTTCGGAGGCAACACACGCTTCCGTCTTCAGGTGGGACCGTCACAGCGCGATAGCTGTATCAAGTGAGAGAAATTCCAAGAAAACAGTCCTTGTATATATCGTGTTTTTTTTCTTTTATTAATTTTATATATTTTTTTCTACGTGACTTTACCGAAAAAACCTAATGAATTAGAGTAATTTCCTGTTCACCTTGCGATGCGACAAGGACGTTCCTCTACGCTGTTTGACATCTTCTTTGACCGCGTAGTCCGAGCGCATTGCCCGCGGCTGTACCGGTGGGGAGATGTTTACTACCTCGCCTGGTGCGCGGGAGGCTACTGGGTTCGATTCCGAGCCAATCTAGAAAATTGCATCTCTCACAAATCAACCCACGAACCACTCAGCAATGAGCTGGAAGTCGGCAGTAGTAGCCAGGCGATGATGATACGAGGCTACCCACAATTGCTCAAGCTCTGCGGTCCTCTATATATGAAGGTGTTTTCCTGCCTCACCACCCCCTTCCCTCCCCAGCCAGTTAATATGTGCTGTATGTGTGTGTGTGTTGAACTTCTTTCGAACCATACGTAACCAACCGCGCTAATCGGAGGTGTTAATTCATACGCGCGAGAAAATGCTCACGTGGTGTTGTGGCAGATCGGGCTCTGCGCTACGAAACCGGCGGCCCGAATTGGATTCCCGCTCACGGCCAACGCCAGTGACAGCGAATATCTGAACGGGTCCTGGGCCTCGCCTAGGTCGGCTCAGCCTCAAATTAATACCTGGTGCAGTGCGATAAACATCACCGCTGGGGAGACAAAGGCGGCCGGGTGTGGTGTTGGCCAACCATCCCGCTCGTGTGCCGTGCCGGCCTTGATAGGTGCTCCTCGCTAACAGCACTTGCCCCAACAGTCTGTTAGAGGCTATACGGAGGTCGTTTGCCTTTGTTCATGATATCAGATCTTAACCCACACAGTGACCTTAGCCTCATTGCAATCGTGTTGCTCTTGATGGGCATTGATTTATGAAATATGATAATTACATTTTTAAAAATTCCTAAACAGGATCGCGCACCTTTGTGTACTACACAATTGAATTGCTAATGTTACTTGAAATTCTTTGGTTCAATCGGTAAAGTCACGTGGGTATGAAAATAAAATAAAACAAAAAATTAAAATATATCACGACGTTTCGATCGCAACACAAGCGGTCGTCCTCATGCGGACAAAAATCATTCAGCAGTGGAACTGCTGAATAACAATGATTACGAACGGCCCTTTTCCGATCCACTGGTCGATTGAAGGCCTTCACCTGCACCACGAAGGTCATGGGGGGGTTGTTCTGACCATACTTCACCACGCTGGTCACAGCCGCTTAACAAAGCGTCCGGTCACAAACATCGCCGACCCGCTCACGTTCGCCGTGGCCGGGGAATCGAACTCTGGTCGCCGCTACGTCCCAAGATGATATCACGAGCGCCAGACACATTGAGTAGACAACCAAGACGATTGCAACTTGCTTGTAGAATCACGTAGGTAAAAACATTAAAATTAATAAAAGTAAAATAAAATAAAAATCACGACGTTTCGGAGGCAACACAAGCTTCCGTCTTCAGGTGATACAGCTGTCGTGGCTGTGACGGTTCCACCTGAAGACGGAAGCTTGTGTTGCCTCCGAAACGTCGGATTTTTATTTTATTTTACTTTTATTAATTTTAATGTTTTTACCTACGTGACTTTACCGAAAAACCCTAAGAATATGAATCCTTGCAGTCACGAAAGCTTCAAATCTAGAATTGCTTGTAGAACACGAGCTATTAGTCATTTAGCGTTTGCATTGTGCTTGTACCGTTCGTCTCTTGGCGGCCTCTCGTCTCTGGTGCAGGTCAATCCAGTAAAGCGACCGGTCTCGATTTTATGTTTCCGTGACTGCAAGGATCCATACTCGTTGGTTCTTTCGGTAAAGTCACGTAGGTTGAAAGAAAACAAATGAGTCGTAAGTTCAACTTTTTGGCAAAAAAATATATATACGGCACAAAAAGTTGGTCGTATTTTTTGATTTGGGCCAAAACATTTTTTGTTTGTTTCAAACTTCTCGCCATACAAATGCTGCAAATGTGCCATTTCGTCAAAATGAACTCGACGAGAAATAATCACGGCCCGCTAATACCCAACATAACAAACAAGCACATCTTTTTTCTTTTTCATTTACTCCAACACGTCGATATATTTGCAAAAAAAACCTCGCGCCGTGCGAGCGTCAAACGTCGGATTTACGCGAAGACAAATGCGGAGTAACTTCTCGAGACAGAGAGAGAGAGAAAAATAATCACGAAGCAAAGACAATTCATTCTAGATTTGAAGTTTTCGTGACTTCAAGCATCCATACTGTTTGTTTTTTTAGGTAAAGTCACGTGGGTAGCACCCCCCCCCTCCACACCCCCCACCCCCCTGCCCCCCCCCCCCCCTCTTGCCTTATATAATTTTTGTCTGCAATATTTTGCTGTCTTTTCTTGGATTTTCTGTTTGCACTCAGTCACATATTCACTTTAAGATGTTTTTTTGTTCATGTTCATGTTTTTTTGTTTGTTGCGGTTGCACCCGATTCAAGAGCCGAATGGCTCACAGGGCTATACCTAATAAATGAACTTGAACTTGCATATAGGTAGTCCCCGACTTACGATGGAGATGAGTTACGACGACCCCATCGTAAGTCGGGGACTACGAGTATCTTGTTACGAGCAGATCTTGTCCACTCCAGCAAATTGTCTCTTGCTGTGGCTGTCCCTACCTGGTGACGGAGGCTTGTGTTGCTTCCGAAACGTCGTGATTTAATTTAGTTAGAATTTGTTTTTTTAATTTTCTATTTATTTTATTCTTTTTATAATTTTGATTCTTTTTATAATTTTAATTATTTTTATAAATTTTAATAACATTTATTATTTTTATTATTATTTTTTTCACCTACGTGACTTTACCGAAAGAGCCAAAGAGTACAAACACAATTCGTTACGTGCGCCAGGGGAAAATGCGGTGGCGATTTCCGAGCCGAGATTCGGAGGCTCCACGGATTCAGACTCAGCTCAGGAAGTTCTCCTGAGACGGATATTTGGCCTTGAGCCGGACTCGAAACATGCTGATGCTGCTGTTGTTGTTGCTACTGATGCTGTTGTTGTTGTTGCTACTGTTGTTGCTGTTGATGCTGATGCTGTTGTTACTGCTGCTGCTGATGCTGTTGTTGCTACTGATGCTGTTGGTGTTACTGCTGCTGTTGTTACTGATGCTGTTGTTGTTGCTACTGAAGCTGCTACTGATGCTGTTACTGTTGCTGCTACTGATGCTGTTTTGCTGCTGATGATGCTGCTGCTGTTGCTACTGATGCTGTTGTTGCGACTGATGATGCTGTTGCTGCTGATGCTGTTGTTGCTACTGATGATGCTGCCGATGCTGCTGTTGCTGCTGCTGATGCTGTTACTGCTGGTGTTGCTACTGATGCTGTTGCTACTGTTGGTGTTACTGCTGCTGTTGCTACTGATGCTGTTGTTGTTGCTACTGATGCTGTTGTTGCTACTGATGCTGCTGTTGTTGCTACTGATGCTGCTGTTGTTGCTACTGATGCTGCTGTTGTTGCTACTGATGCTGCTGTTGTTGCTACTGATGCTGTTGTTGCTACTGATGCTGCTGTTGTTGCTACTGATGCTGCTGTTGTTGCTACTGATGCTGTTGTTGCTACTGATGCTGCTGTTGTTGCTACTGATGCTGCTGTTGTTGCTACTGATGCTGTTGTTGCTACTGTTGTTGCTACTGATGCTGCTATTGCTACTGTTGCTGCTGTTGTTGCTACTGATGCTGCTGTTGTTGCTACTGATGCTGCTACTGATGCTGTTACTGTTGCTGCTAGTGATGCTATTTTGCTGCTGATGATGCTGCTGATGTTGCTACTGATGCTGTTGTTGATGCTTCTGCTGCTGTTGTTGCTACTGATGCTGCTGTTGATGCTGCTGCTGTTGCTACTGATGCTGTTGTTGCTACTGATGCTGTTGGCTGTTGTTGCTACTGATGCTGCTGTTGCTACTGATGCTGTTGGCTGTTGTTGCTACTGATGCTGCTGTTGCTACTGATGCTGTTGGCTGTTGTTGCTACTGATGCTGTTGTTGCTACTGATGCTGTTGGCTGTTGTTGCTACTGATGCTGCTGTTGCTACTTATGCTGCTGTTGCTACTGATGCTGCTGTTGTTGCTACTTATGCTGTTGTTGCTACTGATGCTGCTGTTGCTACTTATGCTGCTGTTGCTACTGATGCTGCTGTTGTTGCTACTTATGCTGTTGTTGCTACTGATGCTGCTGTTGCTACTTATGCTGCTGTTGCTACTGATGCTGCTGTTGTTGCTACTGATGCTGCTGTTGCTACTTATGCTGCTGTTGCTACTGATGCTGCTGTTGTTGCTACTTATGCTGTTGTTGCTACTGATGCTGCTGTTGCTACTAATGCTGCTGTTGTTGCTACTGATGCTGTTGTTGCTACTGATGCTGCTGTTGCTACTGATGCTGTTGTTGCTACTGATGCTGCTGTTGCTACTGATGCTGCTGTTGTTGCTACTTATGCTGATGTTGCTACTGATGCTGCTGTTGCTACTGATGCTGCTGTTGCTACTGATGCTGCTGTTGTTGCTACTGATGCTGCTGTTGCTACTGATGCTGCTGTTGCTACTGATGCTGCTGTTGTTGCTACTGATGCTGCTGTTGCTACTGATGCTGTTGTTGCTACTGATGCTGCTGTTGCTACTGATGCTGCTGTTGTTGCTACTTATGCTGATGTTGCTACTGATGCTGCTGTTGCTACTGATGCTGCTGTTGCTACTGATGCTGCTGTTGTTGCTACTGATGCTGCTGTTGCTACTGATGCTGTTGTTGTTGCTACTGATGCTGCTGTTGCTACTGATGCTGCTGTTGCTACTGATGCTGCTGTTGCTACTGATGCTGCTGTTGTTGCTACTGATGCTGCTGTTGCTACTGATGCTGCTGTTGTTGCTACTGATGCTGCTGTTGCTACTGATGCTGTTGTTGTTGCTACTGATGCTGCTGTTGCTACTGATGCTGCTGTTGCTACTGATGCTGCTGTTGCTACTGATGCTGTTGTTGCTACTGATGCTGTTGCTGCTGCTGTTGCTACTGATATTGCTGTTGCTATTGATGCTGCTGATGATGCTGCTGTTGTTGCTACTTATGCTGCTGCTGCTGTTGCTGCTGCTGTTGCTACTGATATTGCTGTTGCTATTGATGCTGCTGTTCCTACTGATGCTATTGCTGCTGTTGATGATGCTGCCGATGATGCTGCTGCTGCTCATGCTGTTGCTGCTCCTGCTGCTATTCGAAAACTATTTGAGCAGCCGCCATGGAGAAACGACACGGTGCCAGGATGGTCTTGGTCAAGGGGGCGTCTGTCAAAGAAGAGCTTCATAGCTCATCGGATTCCTCCCGCGGTTCACAGAGGGCTCGCGTTCTGAGGAGGAGGAGGAGGAGGGGCAGGAGGGCCAGGCATATCGTGGCAGGCCACAACTACCGTTGCCCTACGTTCGCATGGGCTGCCGATGTCAACACAGAGCAGCGGCTACAAGTCTGACATTGAGTCGGTCAATCCAGACACAACCTCGCCAGGAGACGGCGGAGTTCGCGTCATCGCCGTGATGCCTCCCTCGCGTTTGTGAGTCGGGGCCATTGCGCGCGTTTGACATTGCTACGGCCGCCACCGCACGCTACTGGAGAGAGTTCATCATAGTTACATTTGCAGGTAACTCGCATCTACTGCCATGGTTTGTGCGGCGCATGCGGTTTTGGGTCGGGCCATGAGCAGCTTCGCAGAAGACCAAACCACAGTAGGGGGGGATTGTCTGCTCGTGGAACTTTCACCACGAGGGTGGTCTTCTTGGTTCTTTCGGAAAAGTCAGGTAGAATGGAAATAATGAAATGATAAAAAATAAAACACTATTAAATTATTCTCACGACGTTTCGGCCACAACGCAAGCAGCCGTCCTCAGGTGAAGAACAGGTCTGTCGAGAAGACAGAGTCTGAATGAGGGTGGTCTTTCGAACTCCACTTCAGTTCTCCAAGCTTCAATCTTGATTTGAAGCTTTCCTGACTGCAGGAATCCATACTCTTTGGTTCTTTCGGGGGGTAAAGTGCGCGTCGTCTTTTTGAGGTTGTAGGTGCACGGGTCCAAAGAGGCTTTTGCGTGACTGCGCGTGATGATGGAGGGACGTGACTGAGATCCTCGCTCATGGGAGGGCGACGCGTATTCCCTCGATTTTGCAGGAGCTAACGGAACGTTCAATATTCGTATAGAGCGCCTTCAGCTCAAGGCGCGCTCTGTAACATCGTTTAAAAGCGGCCACAACAACAACACCAATAAAATAACCGAGTGATTTAGATGACTCGGGGCAATGAGTGACCTTCACAGAGGCCACGTGGGGTCACGAAAGGGCTACAGGGGCACGGGGTGCAGTGGAGGGGCAATTCGCTTGTTGACCCAAGATGGGGGCGCGTATTTATTTTCAGAAGTTTTTTGTGATTAATAAAAATAATGACATACTGCATTTTATAATGCGCCTTTCATATTGAAATACGTAGACAAAATACAACTATAGAAATAGGGGTTTTCCGCCTCTTTTTCTGGCGACAAAACTGAAACCTTTTGCAATGAATCGTGTTTACATTAACCACACTACTTGCCGTCAAAATGCAAACAAAAAACAACACTCTGATAATTTATGCATTGTCTTTGAAACAGATTAGTCCACACCAGGAACAGCTTTCCTTAGAGCTAGGCCTCGGCAAGCTAAGGTAAATTACCTTTATTACCGGGTAAAAGGGTAAAGGTAAAGGTTTCGACATGCCAAGGGGTAAGGTAAAGAGTAGGGTAAAGGTAGCTCAGAATAATTACCCGGTAGGGTAAGGGTAGGGCGAATAATTACCCGGTAAATACAGTACCTTGTTTACCGCTAAAGTTCCGTGGCGCAGTGACGCAGTCCGTGGCCTCCATTTTAAAGTGATGGCGGAGCACATGGAGACGGTCCACGTTCTTGAGGTCGAGGTGCTAGAGGACGAGGATGCCAGCAACGGCTGTTTTGGGGTTGCTGCGAACAGCAATCGAAAGAGGTAGCGGTATGCGTTCCCGTGGGAGCACACACACGATTGGATGGAGGGTGATCCGCATGCACAGCAAGGGAAGCGGCAGTGCGTGCACTGCCGCAAGTGGGTTTCCACCCACACGAACGCGTTGGGGTGGAAAACCCACCTCAAGAAACACAACGTGCTCGCCCCAGGCAGCGAGGTCGGGACGTCGGCTTCGGCGAGCCGCCTAATACAGCAAACGCTGAGCCGGCCAGCAATCCCGGATCGCCTCCTGGTAAAGTTTGAGAACGCGGTGGTGGATTTTGTTATCCAAGGTGCAATCTCTTTGCGAGCCGCCGGCAGCGACAAGTTCAAGACCTTGGTCAACACATTGACGCGGGGATACGAGGGCCCGTCGACCCGCACCATCATTCGCAGGATTGTCGAGCATCACGCTATCATGCTGCCCATCGTCGGGGCGTTCTTCTCCAACCTGGACGTCGCCATCTCGCTCGCCATCGACGGGTGGTCGAACTGCAACCTGGAAGGATTTTGGATGGTCACGGTGCACTGGATCGACAGCAAATCTGGTGCGTCAAAATCCATGCTGCTGACAATCCTCGATGTGCAGTCCGGAAGGGGTGTCGGCAAGTGCATTGGGGCCGCTCTGTTTGAGCACCCCCAAAGCCTCGGGCACAATATCTCGACCAAGCTGCTCGCTGTCACCAGCGACAATGGCTCCGATGCGAACAGTGCTGTCAAGACGTTGTTCGCCCTGGTCAACGTGGACGCCGGATATGAGCAGTTGCGGGCTTGCCACCATATTCGATGTGCGGATCATTCCGTCCAGATCGGTGTCGTCCAAGTTCTAAAACTGATCAAGTCAACAAATGCCGAACTGCGCGAGGCGCTCGTCAATATCAGGCGCAGCAAGGTCGTCCGGTAGTCGTACCGCCGCGAGGCTGAGATCGCCAAGCTCGCCAGCAAGGAGCCGACGCACCAGGACTCGCCGACCAGGTGGCATTCGACGTTTGACATGGGCGACGACGCCATCAAGAAGCGTGTCCCATTGGACATTATCATGGCGCGCTTCCAGGATGTGATTGGTGTCGGTGCTTTATCTGAACTGCAGTGGGCAAACATCGAGGGCGTGACAGCATTCCTGCGAATGCCGCGCCAGGTCATGGCCTCGTTGTCGGCGGACCACAATTCGACATTGGATCTCGTGCCGGTGACGATGGAGCACTTCGTCCGTCATTGCGATCACGGTGAAGCCGCCCTTGGAGCGATCGATGAGCCCTTGACTGCGACGGGGATGAAGGCCGAACTGGTGCGGTACCGCCACCTACGGGTTCAGGAACCCGCCATCGTGGCATCCTACTTGAATCCACAGCTGCCGAAAACGACAGACCAAGACGAGCTGGCTACACTGAAGGCCACAATCCGCTCTGTCCTGCAGCATCGCTACTCGGACGTGCTCACGATCTCGCCGACGGCAGTCGCTGCCCATATGGAGGAGCGGTCGCTGTTCAGCACCCTGTTCAGCAACGTCGGCAACTCCATAGACGACGGCGATGAAGTCGATCGTTTTCTGAGCATGGGCGTCACGACCGCCAGCGCCTTCATTGACGTAATGCAGTGGTGGTTTCTCCGCAAAGAGCTGCTCCCCGCCCACTACAAGATGGCCTGCGACTACTTGGGAGCGCCGGCCACGTCAACTCCCTGTGAACGTGCGAATAGCGGAGCCGGGCGGGAGTTCGCGTGCGTTCACCAGTCGCTGTCAACGACGCTCTTCATAAAGTCCATGTGCTTGCGCTCATGGATCACGGCCGGCTGCCTGAAGGTTCCGTCTAACTGGGCTGGAGCGGCGCAGGATCTTATTGCCTGTCGTCTGTCCAAGGATGATGGCAATGACGAACTTGATCAGATTGTTGATGAGATCGCCATCGACCAAGACGACTGGGACGAGGAGGTTATGGAGAACGGTGTCGTCGACAGCCTAAATGCTCGATTTGAGAGTATTCTATATGAATAAAGCGTCTTCTTGGTTCTTTCGGTAAAGTCACATAGAATGCTTGGAGCGTATATTTAATCTGGGTTGGAAGGGGGGGGGAAGAGCGCCTTGACAAAATAATGTGCATATCAAGAGGAATTTATCATATTTATGGGAAATGCAGGTATGTGATTAGTACTACTTATGCCCGTGCCTTATGCAGGATTAGCAGCATGAAAGGGAGGGGATATTGGAAATGCAGGTATGTGATTAGTACTACTTATGCCCGTGCATTATGCAGGATTAGCAGCATCAAAGGGAGGGGATATAGGAAATGCAGGTATGTGATTAGTACTACTTATGCCCGTGCATTATGCAGGATTAGCAGCATCAAAAGGAGGGGATAGGGGAAATGCAGGTATGTGATTAGTACTACTTATGCCCGTGCATTATGCAGGATTAGCAGCATCAAAGGGAGGGGATATGGGAAATGTAGGTATGTGATTAGTACTACTTATGCCCGTGCATTATGCAGGATTAGCAGCATCAAAGGGAGGGGATATAGGAAATGCAGGTATGTGATTAGTACTACTTATGCCCGTGCATTATGCAGGATTAGCAGCATCAAAAGGAGGGGATAGGGGTAGCATTAATAAAGGGAAGGAGTGTTAATAGTATGTAGCTGCAGTAACTAAAACCACCACGTAAACAACTAAAGTATAAACTACATAGTATCATCAGTATACTAAATATACCCCTATCATTATATTTTGGTATTGGCAAAGGAGGCCTCATGAAGTAAAAGACAACTACGCTCACAAGTGTCGATAAAAAAAAATCTAAGCGAAATAAACTCAACTTAGTTTTTCATTTCACCAGGTAAGGCCCCACTCAACTACGTAGCACTTTTTTCAGAAGCGACCTGGCTGCACCGAATGATAGCCCAGCGAAGTGGGCTCATCATCACGTGGACATTCAGAGCAGGAACACTACTCTAAATGCACGCTGATTGAATCTAGCCGGGCGGTGGTGGCTACGCTGCACGTGGCCTCCATTCCGGCACAGATGTCGCTGCGAAACTCCCCTTTTTCCGGTGGGCATCGAGGGGTGGCCCACACCCTTGGGCTCGCCATGAGAATGCGATATTACTACAGCAAAACGTTTCGTCTGTATGGGATCGAGTGTTTCCCCCTCGCACACGAGGACATCCTGCGGGTGCTCCGGTTTGCTCCCACGCGTAGACGCTCTTTGAATGTAGAGGACCGCAGACCTTGGGCAATTGTCGGCAGTGCCGGTTTCTCACCGCGTGGTTGCTGCTGCCGCTGCTGCTGCTCGGCTGTCGTTCTTCCTCCTGGCGCCTCTGAGTCATCCTCCTCTCTCTCTCCCTCTCTAAGTCGCTCTCTCTCCCTCAAGTTGTCCTCTCTCTCTCTAAGTCGTCCTCTCTCTCTCTGAGTCGTCCTCTCTCTCTTTGAGTCGTCCTCTCTCTCTCTCTGAGTCGTCTTCTCTCTCTGAGTCGTCCTCTCTCTGAGTCGTCCTCTCTCTAAGTCGTCCTCTCTCTCTGAGTCGTCCTCTCTCTCTTTGAGTCGTCCTCTCTCTCTCTGAGTCGTCTTCTCTCTCTGAGTCGTCCTCTCTCTCTTTGAGTCGTCTTCTCTCTCTGAGTCGTCCTCTCGCTGAGTCGTCTTCTCTCTCTCTGAGTCGTCCTCTCTCTGAGTCGTCCTCTCTCTAAGTCGTCCTCTCTCTCTGAGTCGTCCTCTCTCTCTCTCTCTGAGTCGTCTTCTCTCTCTGAGTCGCCCTCTCTCTCTTTGAGTCGTCTTCTCTCTCTCTGAGTCGTCCTCTCTCTCTCTTTGAGTCGTCCTCTCTCTCTCTGAGTCGTCCTCTCTCTGAGTCGTCTTCTCTCTCTCTGAGTCGTCCTCTCTCTCTGAGTCATCCTCTCTCTCTCTCTGAGTCGTCCTCTCTCTCTCTCTCTCTGAGTTGTTTTCTCTCTCTCTGAGTCGTCCTCTCTCTGAGTCGTCTTCTCTCTCTCTGAGTCGTCCTCTCTCTCTGAGTCGTCCTCTCTCTAAGTCGTCCTCTCTCTGAGTCGTCCTCTCTCTGAGTCGTTTTCTCTCTCTCTGAGTCGTCCTCTCTCTCTGAGTCATCCTCTCTCTCTCTCTCTGAGTCGTCCTCTCTCTCTCTCTGAGTCGTCCTCTCTCTCTGAGTCATCCTCTCTCTCTCTCTGAGTCGTCCTCTCTCTCTCTCTGAGTCGTCTTCTCTCTGAGTCATCCTCTCTCTTTGAGTCATCCTCTCTCTTTGAGTCGTCCTCTCTCTTTCTGAGTCGTCCTCTCTCTGAGTCGTCTTCTCTCTCTCTCTGAGTCGTCCTCTCTCTTTGAGTCGTCCTCTCTCTGAGTCGTCCTCTCTCTCTCTCTCTGAGTCGTCCTCTCTCTCTCTGAGTCGTCCTCTCTCTACGAGAGCGAGGAGTGAATGCCGTGCAGCGGGGATGGAGCGTTGTCACGAGTTGCCGGCAGTCTCACTTCCGTGATCTTCATCATTGTTATCATCACATTTGGCCTCGTGTCATTTGTGAACAATGAGTCGTGGGCCCTGAATCTATCTTTTTGACACTTCGAAAATGCATCATGTAGATGCAAGCTCCCTAATCCTGCCATTGTTTGAATACAAATGAATACTTGGAGTCACGGTTTCGTAATGAGAAAAACATTCTCAATATTTCAACATTTCCCGAAGGCCGCATGCTAAAGATGCAACTGCTGTAAAAATAATAAAAATTCTCAAAATATTTCAAAAGTAATGTCAATCTGCTGCTGCTGCTGCTCGTACATTGGGGTCCTCTCGTCCACGATGTGTCAGCAGTCATGGGAGTTTGTGAAGCATACTTCACCATGCCGGTCAGTGTGGGTTGGTACAAGAGGCGGGAAGGGGGGGGGGGGATGATCGTGGTGATGGTGATCGTGGTGGTGATGATCGTGGTGGCGATGATCGTGGTGGCGATGATCGTGGTGGCGTTGATCGTGGTGTCGATGATCGTGGTGGCGATGATCGTGGTGGCGATGATCGTGGTGGCGATGATCGTGGTGGCGATGATCGTGGTGGCGATGATCGTGGTGGCGATGATCGTGGTGGCGATGATCGTGGTGGCGATGATCGTGGTGGCGATGATCGTGGTGGCGATGATCGTGGTGGCGATGATCGTGGTGGCGATGATCGTGGTGGCGTTGATCGTGGTGACGTTGATCGTGGTGGCGATGATCGTGGTGGCGTTGATCGTGGTGGCGATGATCGTGGTGGCGTTGATCGTGGTGGCGATGATCGTGGTGGCGTTGATCGTGGTGGCGATGATCGTGGTGGCGTTGATCGTGGTGGCGTTGATCGTGGTGGCGATGATCGTGGTGGCGATGATTGTGGTGGCGATGATCGTGGTGGCGATGATCGTGGTGGCGATGATCGTGGTGGCGATGATCGTGGTGGCGATGATCGTGGTGGCGATGATCGTGGTGGCGATGATCGTGGTGGCGAAGATCGACCAAGAATCAAACGCGGGTCGCCGGGTTTGTAGCGCAGCGTAGCGCTAACCGCTAGACCACCGCTCCCCATGATCTTGACACACGCACACACGCGCACACATGCACCGCCTCCACACCCGGGGGGGGGGGTAGCTAAGTAGGTCCATTTAATATCTCATGCAGGGTTGAAACGGCTGGACGGATCGGATTTAATCTTGGGCTCAGGCACGCCTTAAACACACCTCCGTTTCCAATCTCACTCGGCGGCATCCATCAACATTCCTCTTGAACGACATCGGCCGAGGGACCCGCTATAGCTGAGCAACACCCCCCACTCCTCCCCCCCCCCCCTGTCACCCCCCCTCACCCCCCCTCACTCCTCCCCCCCCCTGTCACCCACCCACTATTCCCACTCCCCCTCACCCCCCCCCACTCCCTCCCACTCCTCCCCTCCCTGTCACCCCTCCTCACCCCCCCACTCCTCCCCCCTCCTGTCACCCACCCACTATTCCCACCCCCCCCCTCTCACCCCCCCACTCCCCCCCCCCTCACTCACTCCCCGTCACCCACCCACCCTTCCCACCCCCCCCTCTCACCCCCCCACTCCCCCCCCCCTCACTCCCTCCCCGTCACCCACCCACCCTTCCCACCCCCCCCTCTCACCCCCCCCCCACTCCCCCCCCTCACTCCCTCCCCGTCACCCACCCACCCTTCCCACCCCCCCCCTCTCACCCCCCCCCCACTCCCCCCCCACTCCCTCCCCGTCACCCATCCACCCTTCCCTCCCCCCACACCACCCCCACCCCGCCCCCCCCCAAATTGCCCTTTTAAATTCCCGGCACATTTTTAAATTACGAGGTTCATTAAAACCATCGCTTGCCGTTGTAAATCTTACCCGATAGTCATCCCCCCGCCCGCCCCCCGTCGTCCTGCCACTCGCTCTGCTCTCCCTGGACAATGGGATCCACTTCAAAACTGTGTCACTCCAAAATCAACTCAGGACACCAAGGTCTCAAACTGCTACAGCCTCGCGTCACTACACTACACTATACACTACACTATACACTACACTATTATACACTACACTATTATACAATACACTATTATACACTACACTATACACTACCCTACAATACACTATTATACACTACACTATACACTCCACTATTATACACTACACTATTATACACTACACTATTATACACTACACTATAAACTACACTATACACTAAACTATACACTACACTATACACTACACTATACACTACACTACTATACACTACACTATACACTACCCTACTATACACTACCTATACACTACCCTACTATACACTACCCTATACACTACACTACTATACACTACACTATACACTACACTACCTATACACTACCCTATACCCTACACTACTATACACTACACTACTATACACTACACTACTATACACTACACTACTATACACTACACTATACACTACACTATACACTACACTACTATACACTACACTATACACTACACTATACACTACACTACTAAACACTACCCTATACACAACACTATACACTACACTATACACTACACTACAATACACTACCCTACTATACACTACACTACTATACACTACACTACTATACACTACACTATACACTACACTACTATACACTACACTACTATACACTACACTATACACTACACTATACACTACACTACTAAACACTACCTATACACTACCCTATACACTACACTACTATATACTACACTACTATACACTAGACTAGTAAACACTACCCTATACACTACACTATACACTACACTATACACTATACACTACACTACAATACACTACCCTACCATACACTACACTACTATACACTACACTACTATACACTACACTATACACTACACTATACACTACACTACTATACACTACACTGTACACTACACTACTATACACTACAATATACACTACACTACTATATACACTACACTATACACTACCCTACTATACACTACCTATACACTACCCTACTATACACTACACTATACACTACACTACTATACACTACACTATACACTACACTACCTATACACTACCCTATACACTACACTACTATACACTACACTACTATACACTACACTACTATACACTACACTACTAAACACTACCCTATACACAACACTATACACTACACTATACACTACACTACAATACACTACCCTACTATACACTACACTACTATACACTACACTACTATACACTACACTATACACTACACTATACACTACACTACTATACACTACACTACTATACACTACACTATACACTACACTATACACTACACTACTAAACACTACCTATACACTACCCTATACACTACACTACTATATACTACACTACTATACACTAGACTAGTAAACACTACCCTATACACTACACTATACACTACACTATACACTACACTACAATACACTACCCTACTATACACTACTATACACTACACTACTATACACTACACTATACACTACACTATACACTACACTACTATACACTACACTATACACTACACTATACACTACACTACAATACACTACCCTACTATACACTACACTATACACTACACTACTATACACTACACTATACACTACACTATACACTACACTACTATACACTACACTATACACTACACTACTATACACTACACTATACACTACACTATACACTACACTACTATACACTACACTACTATACATTACACTATACACTACACTATACACTACACTATACACTACACTACTATACACTACACTATACACTACACTACACTGTTCCAGCCGCACGTGGGCTCTCTACTGTCTCCTCCTCGGTGTGGAACTCTCTCTATCTCAATCTTAAATTTGGAGCTTTCGTGACTGCAGGAATTATTATTTGGTTCTTTCGGTTAAGTCACGTCTAAAGATAAAATAATAAATTAAATAATAGCATTTTACGACGTTTGGATTGCAACACAAGCAATCATCAGGCATAATAGAAATAGCAACAAAAATCTAACTAGAAAACTATAGACAGACATACAAGCAGACAGACATCTCTGTGTGTCCTTGTGATGTCTGTCTGCTTGTATGTCTGTCTATAGTTTTCTAGTTAGATTTTTGTTGCTATTTCTTTTATGCCTGATAATGATTGCTTGTGTTGCAATCGAAACGTCGTAATATGCTATTATTGAATTTATTATTTTATCTTTAGACGTGACTTAACCGAAAGAACCAAAGAATAATCTCTCTATCTCCCATTGCACATCGACTACATCAAATGCACCCCGACTTTCAAAAAAGGGCCTCTCTCTATCTGCCTGGTTCAGGGCTTTCGAGAGCAGCCCGGGGCTCGTCACGACGCCTTTTTATTTGTTGACTTGCCTGCAAAATCGTCAGTATTATTACTGCTAATCTTCAACGCCGGAGGCACGAATTTCCTTCCCCCGAAAGCCTCCGAATGGCACGGATGGCTGTGTGACCGTGCGACATAAGTGCCACGTTCACGCGTGGCATGGCTGGAGATTGAACCTACAGGTTGCTGGGATTGTAGCTACACGGTGAGTTAACGAGTGCACCACCACCACCACCACTCCTCGCAACACACAAAGACAAAGATCTACCTGTGTAGCTTTGGCAAACTGTTGGGGCGAGTGCTGTTAGCGAGTAGCAGCACCTATGAATGTCGGCACGGCACACGAAGGGGGTTGGTGGCCAAGCAAGCGACAATCCCGACCGCCTTTGTCTCCCCAGTGGCGATGTTTTACACGCTTCGCCAGGTGAGGCTGAGTGGATCTAGTGGGAGGCCCAAGCCCGGTTCAGATCACTCGTCACCGGCGTTGGCGGCCGTGAGCGGGAATCGAACTCGGCTCGCCAGGTTCGTAGCGCAGCGCGCTAACCGCTACACTACCAAAGATCCCCCGTGTAGCCTTAACAGACTGTGGGGGCAAGTGCTGTTAGCGAGCACCTATGAAGGCCGTAACGGCACACGAGGGGGTGGGTGGCCAGCACCACGCCCGACCGCCTTTGTCTCCCCAGTGGCGATGTTTACACACCGCACCAGGTGCTCATTTAAGGCTGAGTCGACCGGAACCGGTTCGGATAATCGTCACCGGGTGTTGGCGGCCGCGAGCAGGAATCGAACCCGGGTCGCCGGGTTCATAGCGCAGCGCGCTAACCGCTGCACCACCGCTCCCCACTACCGAACACATAGACACACGCCGCAGCCTCAAATGAGTAGCTGGTGTGTTGTGTAAACATCGCGACGAGGGAGACAAAGGCGGCCGGGCGTGGTGTTTTCCACGCACGCACAGGTGTGTCGTTCCGGCCTTCACAGGTGCTGCTGCTATTCGCCAACAGCACTTGCCCCAACATGCTGTCGAGGCTACACGGGTAGATCTTTGACTTTGTGTTCTCGTGACCTGCAGCAGCAGTGATTCGCGACACGCATTCGAAGACGAACAACCCCAACTTTTGGCTCGGAATAGGGGCAAAGTTGCATGCTAATCTCGCAGAAAACGGCGAATAATTGATTTCCCTTTCGCGGCAATATTAATGACAAATGTGTCGGGATGCTGCTGCTGTTGTCATTGTTGCTGCTGCTGCTGCTGCCCGCGACTGCTAAGCGCAGGGAGATGCGTGCGCGCGTGTGTGTTGCCGTACTGGCCTTCCGCTGGCATTGCCGGGGTTACCGGCTCCTCCTCGACCCCCAGGGCGAGGGGGAGTGACCGTACTTCGCCAGGCTGGTCAAGTGCGGGTTGGTGTGATGGTGCAGAGACATTGGGGACGGAGGTTTCAGTACGACGATGGATTTGGCTGCGCTGGCAAATGTCGCTTCGCCTCGCCGGCAGCCTATAGCCAACCCCCGCTGATGCATTGCAAGGGCGATCATAGCAGGCTCACAGCCGCTTGGCTTCTGTGATGTGGCGAGACATACCGGTGTCTCTCTGGCTGGATAAAAAGAGTCTTGGGTGTAGCACCCATCCAGGGTGGGCCACGGTGGCTAGGAGATGTTAACTACCTCGCCTGGTATACAGGAGGTCGTGGGCTTCGATCCTGGCCACTGACGCCTGCTGCTGTATATTTTGAGTTTGCGTGTCTCTCTCTCATCATCATCAAGGTGGCTAGGATATGTTAACTACCTCGCCTGTATACAGGAGGTCGTGGGCTTCGATCCTGGCCACTGACGCCTGCTGCTGTATATTTTGAGTTTGCGTGTCTCTCTCTCATCATCATCAAGGTGGCTAGGAGATGTTAACTACCTCGCCTGGTGTGCAGGAGGTCGTGGGCTTCGATTCTGGCGACTGACGCCTGCTGCTGTATATTTTGAGTTTGCGTGTCTCTCTCTCTCGCTATCTCTCTCTCCCTGCGCATGGTCGCGTGAATGTGTCTTTGTCACGCGTTTAGAGTATTTGGCTGCTGTACATTTCCACGTGGTGATGATGATGAGCCCACTTCGTTGAGCTGTCATTTGTGAGAGCCAGGTCGCTCCTGAAAAATAGCTTACGTAGCCCATTTGACCTTACCTGGTCAAGTAAAAAAAATTGAAATTTCATAGTTTAAACATCAAGAAAAAAACGCCACTTTTTTCAAAACTTTTCTTGCTGTG
Source organism: Lampetra fluviatilis (assembly GCF_964198595.1). NCBI lineage: Eukaryota > Metazoa > Chordata > Hyperoartia > Petromyzontiformes > Petromyzontidae > Lampetra > Lampetra fluviatilis. The sequence continues at coordinate 5,701,919 of NC_136312.1, read as the reverse complement.
GGTTTCACACCTGACGATGATTGCTCGTGTTGCAATCAAAACGTCATGAGAATTTTATTGTTTTATTTTTATTATTTTATTATTTCCCTTCTACGTGACTTTACCGAAAGAACCAAGAATATGGATCCCTGCAGTCACGAAAGATTTAAATCGAAATTTTACACAGTCGTTCATTAAAGTTGAAGGCGGTATAGTACTATAGTAATAGAGCAAGTGCAGAATCACTGCACCGGAATTGATAGCTTGAAAGCATTTAGCACGGAGCCCTTGAAAGTGCTGGGCCCGTAGCTCCTCCATATGTAGTAGCTACCACACATGTAGCTACTACACATGTTGCTTATTTTGTATTAGTTTTATTATTTTATTATTTCCCTTCTACGTGACTTTACCGAAAGAACCATTAATGTTTAAACATTAATTAGGCCATTTAATAAACGACCCAAACGGCGCGCATTCATAATTCATTATTTTAGCGTCTTAATTATTTAAGAGGATGTCTCCGGTTCCGGCGAGTTCACCACGCCACCTCGTGGTCCCTCGTGGACTAGCCGTCCGGGAGGGTGTCGTCACAGGGCACAGCTTGGTTCTACCCCAGAGGTAGCAACCGGGTACCCGATACCCGTACCCGATACCCGGCTACCCGTACCCAGCCGGGGGAGGGTACGGGTACCCGTTTGCGACCCTGGTGCGGCCGGGTACGGGTACGGGTAGGCCGTGAGTCACTGGTGAGTCACCGTTTGTCACTCATTTCGGGTAGGGTATGGGTACGGGTAGCGTACGGGTACCCGGTCGGGTACGGGTATCAATTTGCGACCCTGGTGCGGCCGGGTACGGGTAAGGAATCAAAACCCGTTTGCGACCTCTGTTCTAGCCACTGCTGGATGGAAGGGAAGTCGTCCCCTGTCCCACACTCGGTAGTGGAGGGGGATGGGAGGGGGTAGTTTGACCATACTTCACCCACGCTAGCCAATGCGTGGTGTTGAAGGTTGAGGGGGGATGGCATCAGTGGCGTAGTGACTACATTATCAGTGGTGTAGTGACTACGTTATCAGTGGCGTAGTAACTACATTATCAGTGGCGTAGTAACTACATTATCAGTGGCGTAGTTACTACATTATCAGTGGCGTAGTAACTACACTATCAGTGGCGTAGTTACTACATTATCAGCTCAGAAGGGCGGAGGGGGGGTGCAGCAATCGGTCAGGGTGAGGGACCCCCAATACTTGATGTGTCTCTGCCCACGGTCGCACCCAGGCGACTAGCGATCGCTGTTCCCCTCTTGGCCGAATCGCAGCGTCGTTAGGGGCCGTCCATAAATGACGTCACGCGATTTTGGACGATTTTTGACCCCCCCCCCCCACTTCGTCACACGGCGTCACAAAAAGTCAGACCCCCCCTCAAATATGACGTCAAAAAGCTCTGCCCCCCACCCCCCCAAAAAAAATAATGCTTTAAATCGCTTTAAACTATTGTCATTGTAGTGCGTATTGAATGTGGCGCTGCACTCTGATGTTGTAGGAGAAAACATTTATGAAACAGTCAATTTAATTAAGTAGAACGTGTTGTCTATATTAATTTAAAGTTGCGCATTTTGATGTAACGTCATTTATGGACGGCCCCCTAATGTTAAACCTCAACATCGCATTAGTCCACGCACTGTTCCACGTTCTTTATTTCATTAGATCATCCCCGTCAATTAGATTTTAATTTGCGCTTTGAATGCCGGTCAAGTGAAAGAACAACGGAGCAGAGAGCTCCGTTCCTGGGATATTCATCTAATTAGAAGAAGATAGCCCCCCCCCCCGTCAATCAGATCTCAAAGAGGTAACGACGACTACTACGAAGCATTTTATTTTATTTTACTTTTTTATGTTTTACCTACGTGACTTTACCGAAACAACCTAAGAATATGAATGTTACGGAGCAGTAGTGGTGGCTGCTTCTCGCGACGATGGAGAGCGCCCCCCACTTTCTTTCAAATCTTTCTCTAAGATTCGAAACCTAATGGCAGTGGCCACACGATAGAAATTTACACATCACGGTCAATCAACTGGTGGATGAAGCCCCCCCCCCCCAATCCACCACCAGTCATGGCCAATCCACTGCTAAATGAAGGCCTCCCCAATCCATCACCAGCAATGGCCAATCCACTGGTGGATGAGGCCTCCCCAATCCACCACCAGCCATGGTCAATCCACTGGTGGATGAGGCCTCCCCAATCCATCACCAGCCATGGTCAATCCACTGGTGGATGAGGCCTCCCCAATCCACCACCAGCCATGGCCAATTCACTGGTGGATGAGGCCTCCCCAATCCATCACCAGCCATGGTCAATCCACTGGTGGATGAGGCCTCCCCAATCCACCACCAGCCATGGCCAATTCACTGGTGGATGAGGCCTCCCCAATCCATCACCAGCCATGGCCAATTCACTGGTGGATGAGGCCTCCCCAATCCACCACCAGCCATGGCCAATTCACTGGTGGATGAGGCCTCCCCAATCCACCACCAGCCATGGCCAATTCACTGGTGGATGAGGCCTCCCCAATCCACCACCAGCCATGGTCAATCCACTGGTGGATGAGGCCTCCCCAATCCACCACCAGCCATGGCCAATTCACTGGTGGATGAGGCCTCCCCAATCCACCACCAGCCATGGTCAATCCACTGGTGGATGAGGCCTCCCCAATCCACCACCAGCCATGGCCAATTCACTGGTGGATGAGGCCTCCCCAATCCACCACCAGCCATGGCCAATCCACTGGTGGATGAGGCCTCCCCAATCCATCACCAGCCATGGCCAATTCACTGCTGGATGAGGCCTCCCCAATCCATCACCAGCCATGGCCAATTCACTGCTGGATGAGGCCTCCCCAATCCATCACCAGCCATGGCCAATTCACTGGTGGATGAGGCCTCCCCAATCCACCACCAGCCATGGCCAATTCACTGCTGGATGAGGCCTCCCCAATCCACCACCAGCCATGGCCAATTCACTGGTGGATGAGGCCTCCCCAATCCACCACCAGCCATGGCCAATTCACTGCTGGATGAAGGCTTTCCCACGCCCAGAGACGTAACGCTCTCTCTCTCTCTCGCCCACTGCTCATTAACACAGGGGACTGAAATGTTGAATCAGTTATCCACCGTCGGCTCGCGGCATCGATAAAATGATCTGAGCGGGGGCTCACCACGTGCGAGCCGTTTAAGTTTGAGTCTTAATTGAATCCGACAAAATCTTTACCAAGCTGCGCCGCCCACGGGCCTGATGAGAGCAACGTGGAAGATTCGTCTCAATCACATCCATCTCAGGACTGGGGTGGGGGGAGGAGGGAGGTGGAGAAAATGTATCAAGGCTTGATTTGAAACTTTCGTGACTGCAGGAATCCATACTCGTTGGTTCTTTCGGTAAAGTCACGTAGGTAGAAATTAAAATAAATCACGACGTTTCGGGCGCAACACAAGCGTCCGTCATCAGGTAGGGAAGCATGGTCTGCTGCTGATGCAGACTGTTGCTTGTGTAGCAATCGAAACGTCGTAGTTACTACGCCACTGATAATGGAGTTACTACACCACTGATAATGTAGTTACTACGCCACTGATAATGTAGTTACTACACCACTGATAATTTAGTTACTACACCACTGATAATGTAGTCACTACACCACTGATAATGTAGTTACTACACCACTGATAATGTAGTTACTACGCCACTGATAATGTAGTTACTACACCACTGATAATTTAGTTACTACACCACTGATAATGTAGTCACTACACCACTGATAATGGAGTTACTACACCACTGATAATGTAGTTACTACGCCACTGATAATGTAGTTACTACACCACTGATAATTTAGTTACTACACCACTGATAATGTAGTCACTACACCACTGATAATGGAGTTACTACACCACTGATAATGTAGTTACTACGCCACTGATAATGTAGTTACTACACCACTGATAATTTAGTTACTACACCACTGATAATGTAGTCACTACGCCACTGATAATGGAGTTACTACACCACTGATAATGTAGTTACTACGCCACTGATAATGTAGTTACTACACCACTGATAATTTAGTTACTACACCACTGATAATGTAGTCACTACACCACTGATAGTGTAGTCACTACACCACTGATAATGTAGTCACTACACCACTGATAGTGTAGTCACTACACCACTGATAATGTAGTCACTACACTACTGATAATGTAGTCACTACACCACTGATAATGTAGTCACTACACCACTGATAGTGTAGTCACTACGCCACTGATAGTGTAGTCACTACACCACTGATAATGTAGTCACTACACCACTGATAATGTAGTCACTACACCACTGATAATGTAGTTACTACGCCACTGATAGTGTAGTCACTACACCACTGATAATGTAGTTACTACACCACTGATAATGTAGTTAATACGTCACTGGCACTTCCCCCATCTCAATCCTGCACACACAACAACAACCGCCTTCCGCCACTAAGGCGGTGACGTCACCACGACGCTTGTGCCAGGCCATGTGCACCTTGAGACCACGTTAAGTGTCGAACGCCCGCTGGCAGGAGGTCACGGAGCAGACCCAGGTGCCACGGGTCGACTGACTGAGATGACCGAGATGACTGGCCGATGCACCACCTGTACCCCCTACTGTGCCAACTTGCTGTGCTTTATCCACCCGGCGCTCCGCTCGTTGTTGTGAGCGTCGCTCCTCCGCCCTCCGTTGTTGCTGGAGGGCGACTGCCTCTAACTGCCCAGCAGCGTCCTTCACGAGCCTCCTCCACAGAGGCCGATCTTGACACCGCTGGTATCAGTCATCGGCAAGTCCACTCAGCTCCACGTCCTCCTGTACCACGTCACTCCATCTCTTCTCTTGCCCGTGCCGCGCCCGTTTAGCCCCCTCGATCCGGCCGAACAAAAGCTGTTTAGGCATGCGGTGGCTGGGAATGCGGGCTACATGACCCAGCCAACGCAGCCTTGCCTGTCGGAGGAGCTCACCGATGGGACTTTGCCCAGATCTTTCAAGGATTTGTGAGCTCCTCACACAATCCAGCCTGGTTAAACCCAGGATGGATCGTAGGCAGGCCATCCTAAATGTTTCCAACCGGCGAAGATGCTCCATTAGGGGGGTCCACGTTTCGCAAGCGTAGAGAAGGGAGGGAATGACCGTGGCCGAGAAGACCTGAAGCTTCGTGTGGAGCGACAGACCAGGTAGCTTCCACACAGCGTTACGCAACCGATGGAAAGATATTGCCGCTCGACTGATTCGGAGTGAGACCTATGCTGTTAAACACATACGCACACATACACACGCACATGCACACACACACGCACACACACACACGCACACACACGCACACACGCACACACACGCAGACACACACCACACACGCACATACACACGCACATGCACACACACGCACACACACACACGCAGACACACACACACGCACACACACACACGCACACACACATACACACGCACATACACACGCACGCACACACACGCACACACACGCACGCACACACGCACACGCGCGCACACACACACGCACACACGCACGCACACACGCACGCACACACGCACGCGCGCGCACACACACACACGCACACACACACCACACGCACACACACACACGCACACACACGCACACACGCACGCGCGAGTTTAATTCGTTCCCAGGCTTCGCACCCAACTCGATGTTTGTTATTTTGCCGCCCGCCCATCGCCTCGCCGAATCCCCTCCTCCTCGTGTCGCGTTACCGCGCGAATCGAGCGAGCGGCGGATTTTAATTTGGGCTCCGAGATTCAATTAAACTCGCGACCCATTTGCACCTGGGAGGTGGTGGAGGCGAAGTGGAGAGGGGACGGAGGGTGGTGGAGAGGCGGGGAGGGACGGGGTAGAGACTCTGAATCAGAGGTCGCAAACGGGTTTTGATTCCTTACCCGTACCCGTACCCGGCCGCACTAGGGTCGCAAACGGGTACCCGTACCCGGCCGTACCCGTACCCTACCCGTACCTGGCCGGGTATCGGGTAGGGTACGGGTATCGGGTACCCGATTGCGACCTCTGGGATGAAGCCATGTTGCAGGCGCAGGTGGGTTGATTCTAGGAACTTGAATTGTGAGAAGAGACAAGACGTTGGGAAATGAGTGACAAACGGTGACTCACCAGTGACTCACGGCCTACCCGTACCCGTACCCGTCCGCACCAGGGTCGCAAACGGGTACCCGTACCCGGCCGGGTACGGGTAGCCGGGTATCGGGTCGGGTACGGGTATCGGGTACCCGGTTGCGACCTCTGCTCTGAATGAGAAACCGTTGCGGAGATGTGCGGCGTTGTTGTTGTTGCGCTTTTGGGGATGAGAGGCAGTGATTGGAGGCAACTGAGGGTTGGGGAAGTCTATGGGGGGATGGGAAGCGCTGGAGGGATATGAGGGAGGGATGAGAGAGGGCGAGAAAGGGATGGGTGAGTCGAGGAGGGATTGGAGGGATGGAATGGGTGGATAGGGATTGGAGGGATGGGAGGGATGAAAGGAATGGGAGTGATTGAGTCGGTCGAGAGGAATGAGTGGGATTGTCAGGGATCAGACGGATGAGAGGGTCGGGAGGGATGAGATGAGTGGGAGGGATGGAACCTGAGGCGTGGGAGGGTAATGAGGGATGGAGAAGGATGAGAGAGGGCTTAAAGGGATGCAAGGGGACAGGATCGGCGGCGGGGGGGGGGGTCCCTCGATCCGTACTGGACACACAAATGAATGAATGAGTGAGTGAGCGAGCGAGCGCATTCATTGTTGGGGCTCCCACGGAATGAATGAACGAACGAGTGAGTGAGTGAGCCAATGGATCGGGATTATTGTTGGATCCGGCGGCTTGGAAGTTACAGCGGATGAGTTGTCACTCGCAGATCCTGAGTTGAAATGCACGTTTAATGTGCTTGTGACTAAACCTGGTTATCAATGACTTACACACACATATATGTTGCACATAGTACTCACACAGAGACACACAGGGATACACAGAGACCCATAGACTCACATAGAGACCTGTAGACTCACACAGAGACCCATAGACTCACATAGAGACCCGTAGACTCACATAAAGACCCATAGACTCACATAGAGACCCATAGACTTATACAAAGACGCATAGACTCACACAGAGACCCATAGACTCACACAAAGACCCGTAGACTCACATAGAGACCCGTAGACTCACGCATAGACCCGTAGACTCACATAGAGACCCATAGACTCACATAGAGACCCATAGACTTATACAAAGACCCATAGACTCACACAGATACCCATAGACTCACACAAAGACCCATAGACTCACATAGAGACCCGTAGACTCACGCATAGACCCGTAGACTCACATAGAGACCCACAGACTCACATAGAGACCCATAGACTCACATAGAGACCCGTAGACTCACGAATAGACCCGTAGACTCACATAGAGACCCACAGACTCACATAGAGACCCATAAACTCACACAGAGACCCGTAGACTCGTGCAGAGACCCGTAGACTCATATAGAGACCCGTAGACTCACACACAGACCCATAGACTCACACAGAGACCCGTAGACTCACACAGAGACCCGTAGACTCACACAGAGACCCGTAAACTCACATATAGACCCGTAGACTCACCCAGAGACCCACAGACTCACACAGAGACCCATAGACTCACACAGAGACCCGTAGACTTACATAGAGACTCATAGACTCACACAGAGACCCATAGACTCACCCAGAGACCCGTAGACTCACCCAGAGACCCATAGACTCACACAGAGACCCGTAGACTCACCCAGAGACCCGTAGACTCACACAGAGACCCGTAGACTCACCCAGAGACCCACAGACTCACACAGAGACCCATAGACTCACACAGAGACCCGTAGACTCACATAGAGACTCATAGACTCACACAGAGACCCATAGACTCACCCAGAGAGCCGTAGACTCACACATAGACCCATAGACTCACACAGAGACCCGTAGACTCACCCAGAGACCCGTAGACTCACACAGAGACCCATAGACTCACACATAGACCCTTAGACTCTCACAGAGACCCATAGACTAACACAGAGACCCGTAGACTCACACAGAGACCCGTAGACTCACACAGAGACCCACAGACTCACACAGAGACCCGTAGACTCACACAGAGACCCATAGACTCACACAGAGACCCGTAGACTCACACAGAGACCCGGAGACTCACACAGAGACCCACAGACTCACACAGAGACCCGTAGACTCACACAGAGACCCATAGACTCACACAGAGATCCATAGACTCACACAGAGACCCATAGACTCACACAGAGACCCATAGACTCACACAGAGACCCGTAGACTCACCCAGAGACCCGTAGACTCACACAGAGACCCGTAGACTCACCCAGAGACCCACAGACTCACACAGAGACCCATAGACTCACACAGAGACCCGTAGACTCACATAGAGACTCATAGACTCACACAGAGACCCATAGACTCACCCAGAGAGCCGTAGACTCACACAGAGACCCATAGACTCACACAGAGACCCGTAGACTCACCCAGAGACCCGTAGACTCACACATAGACCCATAGACTCACACATAGACCCTTAGACTCACACAGAGACCCATATACTAACACAGAGACCCGTAGACTCATACAGAGACCCGTAGACTCACACAGAGACCCACAGACTCACACAGAGACCCGTAGACTCACACAGAGACCCATAGACTCACACAGAGACCCACAGACTCACACAGAGACCCGTAGACTCACACAGAGACCCATAGACTCACACAGAGACCCATAGACTCACACAGAGACCCACAGACTCACACAGAGACCCGTAGACTCACACAGAGACCCATTGACTCACACAGAGACCCGTAGACTCACACAGAGATCCATAGACTCACACAGAGACCCATAGACTCACACAGAGACCCATAGACTCACACAGAGACCCATAGACTCACACAGAGACCCACAGACTCACACAGAGACCCGTAGACTCACACAGAGACCCATAGACTCACACAGAGACCCGTAGACTCACACAGAGATCCATAGACTCACACAGAGACCCGTAGACTAACACAGAGACCCATAGACTCACACAGAGACCCGTAGACTCACACAGAGACCCATAGACTCACACAGAGACCCATAGACTCACACAGAGACCCATAGACTCACACAGAGACCCATAGACTCACACAGAGACCCGTAGACTCACACAGAGACCCACAGACTCACACAGAGACCCGTAGACTCACACAGAGACCCATAGACTCACACAGAGACTCACACAGAGACCCGTAGACTCACACAGAGACCCATAGACTCACACAGAGACCCGTAGACTCACACAGAGACCCATAGACTCACACAGAGACCCATAGACTCACACAGAGACCCGTAGACTCACACAGAGACCCATAGACTCACACAGAGACCCGTAGACTCACACAGAGACCCATAGACTCACACAGAGACCCATAGACTCACACAGAGACCCATAGACTCACACAGAGACCCGTAGACTCACACAGAGACCCATAGACTCACACAGAGACCCGTAGACTCACACAGAGACCCATAGACTCACACAGAGACCCATAGACTCACACAGAGACCCATAGACTCACACAGAGACCCATAGACTCACACAGAGACCCGTAGACTCACACAGAGACCCATAGACTTACACAGAGACCCGTAGACTCACACAGAGACCCACAGACTCACACAGAGACCCATAGACTCACACAGAGACCCGTAGACTCACACAGAGACCCGTAGACTCACACAGAGACCCGTAGACTCACACAGAGACCCGTAGACTCACACAGAGACCCGTAGACTCACACAGAGACCCATAGACTCACACAGAGACCCATAGACTCACACAGAGACCCATAGACTCACACAGAGACCCATAGACTCACACAGAGACCCGTAGACTCACACAGAGATCCATAGACTCACACAGAGATCCATAGACTCACACAGAGACCCGTAAACTCACACAGAGATCCATAGACTCACACAGAGACCCGTAGACTCACACAGAGACCCATAGACTCACACAGAGACTCATAGACTCACACAGAGACTCATAGACTCACACAGAGACTCATAGACTCACACAGAGACCCGTAGACTCACATAGAGACCCGTAGACTCACACAGAGACTCATAGACTCACACAGAGACCCATAGACTCACACAGAGACCCGTAGACTCACATAGAGACCCATAGACTCACACAGAGACCCATAGACTCACACAGAGACCCATAGACTAACACAGAGACCCATAGACTCACACAGAGACCCATAGACTCACACAGAGACCCATAGACTCACACAGAGACCCGTAGACTCACATAGAGACCCGTAGACTCACACAGAGACCCGTAGACTCACATAGAGACCCATAGACTCACACAGAGACCCATAGACTCACACAGAGACCCATAGACTCACACAGAGACCCATAGACTCACATAGAGACCCATAGACTCACACAGAGACCCATAGACTCACACAGAGACCCATAGACTCACATAGAGACCCATAGACTCACACAGAGACCCGTAGACTCACACAGAGATCCATAGACTCACACAGAGACCCGTAGACTCACACAGAGACCCGTAGACTCACACAGAGATCCATAGACTCACACAGAGACCCATAAACTCACACAGAGACCCATTGACTCACACAGAGACCCATAGACTCACACAGAGACCCATAGACTCACACAGAGACCCATAGACTCACACGGACTGAGTTGTGATAGAAACCGAAGTTCTCAAGGGTAGTGAGTTAATTGTCTCAGTCCAGTCAAAGGTCCCCCGTGTAGCCTTCACCGACTGTTGAGGCAAGTGCTGAGAGCGGGTAGCGCTGTGACGGCCGGCACGGCACACGAGGTGGGGGTAGTCAGCACCCCACCCCCGACCGCCTTTGTCTCCCCTGGTGGCGATTTTTTTCCACATCGCACCAGGTACTCATTTGAGGCTGAGTCGACCTAGCGGAGGTCCAGAACCGTTACAAATAATCGTCACCGGTGCTGGTGGCAGGGAGCGGGAATCGAACTTTGGTGGCCGGGTTCGTAGCGCAACGTAGCGCTAATAACCACTGCACTAACGCCTCCTAACAACTACACACACCACACACACACCACACACACACACCACACCACACACCATACACACACCACATATACACACACACACCACACACACACCACACACAGCACACACACCACACACACACCACACATACACCACACACACACCACACACTACATACACCACACACAACACACACACCACACACACACCACACATACACCACACACACACCACACATACACCACACACACACCACACACTACATACACCACACACATACACACACACCACACACACACACCACACACCATACACACACCACATATACACACACACACCACACACACACCACACACAGCACACACACACCCCACACACACACCACACATACACCACACACACACCACACACTACATACACCACACACACCACACACACCACACACCACACACACCACACATACACACCACACACACACACCACACATACACACCACACACACACCACACACACCACATACACCATACACCCCACACATACACACCACACACACACCACACATACACCACACACACACACATCACACACACACCACACACACACCACATACACCACACACACACACACCATACACCACACACAACACACACACCCCCACACACACCACATACACACCACACACACACACCACACACACACCACACGCACAACCCTCTCTCCGTTCGCCGCCTGGCTGCAGGGCCACGCCATTGGCTGCACGCTGGAGGGTTCGAGCGTGGCTATGGGGGAGGAGGAGGAGGGAGGTGAGGGAGGGAGAAGAGAAGGAGGAGGTGTGATCCTGGGATATAAACACAGGCGAGACGGCTGAGAAGCCCCGAGCAAAACCATCTCAGCGTCGCGACTGGCACGACATCTCAGCACCAGAGCGACAATTTGTGACTCGCGTGGGCTGGTACGTGCGGGCGTGTGTGTGCGTGTGTGTGTGTACATTTGTGTATCTGTGTCATTGTGTGTGTGTGTCACAACGTCTGTGTGTGTCTGTGTGCGTGTCGCCACTAGGGAGACAAAGGCGGCCGGGCGTGGTCCTGGTCACCATCATGGGTGCAGTGCCGGCCTTTATCGGGGCTACTCGCTAGCAGCACTTAGCCCTAGCAGTCTGTAAAGGCTATAAGGGGGATCTTTGTCTTTGTTATTGTGTGTATGTGTGTGTGTGTTCAAAGCAGCCCTGTATGTGTGTGCATGTCATAGTATTTGCGTGCCTCTGTGCGAGCGTGTGTGTCTGTAATAGTGTGGGGTGCTGTAGTGTAGCGGCATACACCAGTGACGATTAATTATCTGAACTGGTCCTGGGCCTCCCCTAAGTCGACTCAACCTCAAATGAGTACCTGGTGCGATGTGGAAAAAAATCGCCACTGGGGAGACAAAGGCGGCCGGGCGTGGTGCTGGCCACCCACCCCCTCGAGTGCCGTGCCGGCCTTCACAGGTGCTCGCTAACAGCACTTGCCCCAACAGTCTGTACAGGCTACACGCGGGGGTCTTTGTAATTGCTTGTGTGTGTCATCACGTGTGTGTGTGTGTGTGCGTGTTGTTGTGTGTATGTTTGCGCGTGTGTCAAAACGTCCGTGTCTGTGTGTGCGTGTCCTAGCATCCGTGTGCCTGTGTTCGAGAGAGTGTGTGTGTCTGTATTCATGTGGGGAGCGGTGGTGCAGCGGTTAGCGCTACGCTGCGCTACGAACCCAGCTGACCCGAGTTCGATTCCAGCTCACGGCCACCAACACCACCAGTGACGATTATCTGAACCGGTCCTACGCGTCCCCTAAGTCGACTTAGCCTCAAACGAGTACCCGGTGCGGTGTGTAAACATCGCCACTGGGGATACAAAGGGGACCGGGCGTGGTGCTGGCTACCGACCCCCCCCCCCGTGCCGTTCTGGCCGTCATTGGTTCCACTCTATAACAGCACTTGCCCCAACAGTCTGTTAAATTTAGGCGATACAGCGGATCTGTGTGCGTCAGCATATGAACGTGTATCTGAATACGTATCTCAATGTGATGTTTTGTATATCACCTTGCGTATCCGTCTGTTTCTGTGGGTGTATATGTGTATGTCAAAAAATGTTATCCTTGCTCCGGACGATGTCTCCCAAGTTTTGGACATTTGCACTTTCATCAACGTGTCTGTATCTTGTTCTCTGTCGGGAAGTATTGAATCACCGCCTCCTACATTCGGGCGTTTATTCTCACGGTGGCCAATATGTCCAGGATCTAGATTGCCAGTGTTAAGGGCTGCTGCTGTTGTTGCTGCTGGCCACGACGAAGAGGGCTTCAGCAAGAGAGAGAGAGAGTTCGTGTCGTGTCGCTGTTCCTCCTGAAGGAACGCAGGCCACAGCGGGTTTACTCGGCGGTCTGTCGTACGAGTCTCTGTGCATCTCTATGAGTATCCATGTTTCTCTCGGTGTCTCTGAAGGTTTATTAAAGGATCGCATGGGCCACAGTCGTAACACTGTGGCTCGTGCCTTGAGTTCTTCATTCATGAAGGAGACGCATGCATCGGCCCACGCTTTTTTAAAAAAATTATTCTACAATTCACCCCACGAGTGGCCTGGTAACTACATTATCAGCTCAGGTAGGTGTGGCAATCGGGTCGAGTGGGGGTCCAATATTTGATTTGCGCGATTTTGCTGAAGTCAAAAGTTACTGCCCCAATGAAATTCAAACGTGGAACCGTAAACGAAAGCATTCTCATCTTAAAAAATAAGAAAAAAATTAACCTCGTTTAATAAAAAAAAATTACACCGTTGTTGAAAACAAATCCCATGTTGGTTGTTTACAGGGGAGCCCCAACTCGTAGCTTTGGCCACGGTGGGAGGGGGGGGGGCAAGGCACCCCCATGCCCCCCATGCTCGTTACGTGACTGATTCACTCCGTCTACTACTCCGTGACTACGTTAACCACTCCTCCCCCCACCCCCCCCCCCCCGTGGTCTTCGCGCCTGATTGGCTCACCAGTGACGACGTCACATTTACCCCCACCTCGATTTAAGACCACAATTCTGGCTATCGCCTGATGATGCTGGTAACGAATTGTAAACGTCGTGGGGTTTTAATCTTCGACACACAACCGGCGTGCTCAACTAGTAACCAATTGTAAATGTCGTGGGGTTTTACTTTCCACCACACAACCGTCATGCTCAACTAGTAACGAATTGCAAATGTCGTGGGTTTTTACTTTCCAACACACAACCGGCATGCTCAACTAGTAACGAATTGTAAATGTCGTGGGTTTTTACTTTCCAACACACAACCGTCATGCTCAACTAGTAACGAATTGCAAATGTCGTGGGTTTTTACTTTCCAACACACAACCGTCATGCTCAACTAGTAACGAATTGCAAATGTCGTGGGTTTTTACTTTCCAACACACAACCGTCATGCTCAACTAGTAACGAATTGCAAATGTCGTGGGTTTTTACTTTCCAACACACAACCGTCATGCTCAACTAGTAACGAATTGTTAATGTCGTGGGGTTTTACTTTCCAACACACAACCGTCATGCTCAACTAGTAACGAATTGTTAATGTCGTGGGTTTTTACTCTCAGACATACAACCGGCGTGCTGAACTAGTAACGAATTGCCACGTTTTGTTCACGTGACAAACCTCACTAGTTGAACGTGCCGAACGGTGGCGGATCTAACGACAACATTCACATTTGCGCGATCAAACCCAAAAAAAACCTCGACTGTGGATAAAATCGGTCTCGAAAGCCTCACGACTGCTCCGCGTTGAACTCACCCCGTACCTCCTCTGTCTCATCTCACCTCTCTCCAGCTCCCATTCGACCTGACCACCCCACCCCACGAGATGCCTACGACCTCTGACCCCGCGTGGCCTCGGGCCGCGTTGTTGCGGTGCCGAGTGTTGGCCCTGGCGCTGTCCGTGGTGCTGGCGGTGGGGCCCACGGGTCGGCCCGGGGTGGTGGACGGCTGCTCCTGTGCCTCCAGCATGCACCCCCAGCAGGCGTTCTGCTCGGCAGATGTGGGTGAGCCAGCGAGCGAGCGTTGTTGTTGTTGTTGGTGGTGGTGGTGGTGGTGCAGGTAGGCCTTGGCAAGGTAAGGTAATTGTACCCTTTTTACCGGGTAAAAGGTTAAAGGTGTCGACATGCCAAGGGGTAAGGGTAAAGGGTAGGGTAAAAGGTAGGCTCGTTGCTTTTTACCTTTTACCTTACATTGCTAAAGGGTAAAAGGTAGGGTAGAGTGATTGTATTGTGGTAAGGTAAAAGGTAGGGTAAAAGGTAGGCTCGTTGCTTTTTACCTTTTACCTTACCTGCTAAAGGGTAAAAGGTAGGGTAGAGTGATTGTATTGTGGTAAGGTAAAAGGTAGGGTAAAGGTAGGCTCGTTGTTTTTACACTTTTACCTTACCTTGCCGAGGCCTAGGTGCAGGGGCGGCGAATGTGCAGCATGTTGGCACTGTAGGGGGTACAGCTGGTGGTGCATCTACCGGTCATCTCAGTCAGCCAAACGTCGTGATTTTTATTTTATTTTTATTTTACTTTTATTAATTTTTATTTACATTTTTTACCTACGTGACTTTACCGAAAAAACCTAAGAATATGAATCCTTGCAGTCACGAAAGCTTCAAATCTAGAACCAGATAGAAACCTTTTGCAAGGAATAGAGTCACTGCATTAACCACACACGTAGTACTTGTGGTGAACATTCAAACGAAACATGCTCTGACAACATCTGTGATACATTGTCTTTGAAGCTGATTGGCCTACACCAGAGACAGCAGGCTTCTTTGAGGCCTAGTCTCACCACCAGTGTCAGAGCCACCTTGGCGCTCGGCGATCTTACATTGACATGCACATTTTTTACCTGGCAGCCCTCTGATTGGTGGAAAACCCACCACCGTCGCGGTCGCCGCCCACCACTCACATTAACATTAGCTGCCCCGCCCACCACTCACATTAACATCGGCTGCCCCGCCCACCACTCACATTAACATTAGCTGCCCCGCCCACCACTCACATTAACATTAGCTGCCCCGCCCACCACTCACATTAACATTAGCTGCCCCGCCCACCACTCACATTAACATCGGCTGCCCCGCCCACCACTCACATTAACATTAGCTGCCCCGCCCACCACTCACATTAACATTAGCTGCCCCGCCCACCACTCACATTAACATTAGCTGCCCCGCCCACCACTCACATTAACATTAGCTGCCCCGCCCACCACTCACATTAACATTAGCTGCCCCGCCCACCACTCACATTAACATCGGCTGCCCCGCCCACCACTCACATTAACATTAGCTGCCCCGCCCACCACTCACATTAACATTAGCTGCCCCGCCCACCACTCACATTAACATTGGCTGCCCCGCCCACCACTCACATTAACATCGGCTGCCCCGCCCACCACTCACATTAACATTAGCTGCCCCGCCCACCACTCACATTAACATTAGCTGCCCCGCCCACCACTCACATTAACATTAGCTGCCCCGCCCACCACTCACATTAACATTAGCTGCCCCGCCCACCACTCACATTAACATCGGCTGCCCCGCCCACCACTCACATTAACATTAGCTGCCCCGCCCACCACTCACATTAACATTAGCTGCCCCGCCCACCACTCACATTAACATCGGCTGCCCCGCCCACCACTTACATTAACATTAGCTGCCCCGCCCACCACTCACATTAACATCGGCTGCCCCGCCCACCACTCACATTAACATCGGCTGCCCCGCCCACCACTTACATTAACATTAGCTGCCCCGCCCACCACTCACATTAACATTAGCTGCCCCGCCCACCACTCACATTAACATTAGCTGCCCCGCCCACCACTCACATTAACATCGGCTGCCCCGCCCACCACTCACATTAACATTAGCTGCCCCGCCCACCACTCACATTAACATTAGCTGCCCCGCTCACCACTCACATTAACATTAGCTGCCCCGCCCACCACTCACATTAACATTAGCTGCCCCGCCCACCACTCACATTAACATCGGCTGCCCCGCCCACCACTCACATTAACATTAGCTGCCCCGCCCACCACTCACATTAACATTAGCTGCCCCGCTCACCACTCACATTAACATTGGCTGCCCCGCCCACCACTCACATTAACATCGGCTGCCCCGCCCACCACTCACATTAACATCAGCTGCCCCGCCCACCACTCACATTAACATTAGCTGCCCCGCCCACCACTCACATTAACATTAGCTGCCCCGCCCACCACTCACATTAACATCAGCTGCCCCGCCCACCACTCACATTAACATTAGCTGCCCCGCCCACCACTCACATTAACATTAGCTGCCCCGCCCACCACTCACATTAACATTAGCTGCCCCGCCCACCACTCACATTAACATTAGCTGCCCCGCCCACCACTCACATTAACATTAGCTGCCCCGCCCACCACTCACATTAACATCGGCTGCCCCGCCCACCACTCACATTAACATTAGCTGCCCCGCCCACCACTCACATTAACATCGGCTGCCCCGCCCACCACTCACATTAACATCGGCTGCCCCGCCCACCACTCACATTAACATTAGCTGTCCCGCCCACCACTCACATTAACATTAGCTGCCCCGCCCACCACTCACATTAACATCGGCTGCCCCGCCCACCACTCACATTAACATCGGCTGCCCCGCCCACCACTCACATTAACATTAGCTGCCCCGCCCACCACTCACATTAACATCGGCTGCCCCGCCCACCACTCACATTAACATTAGCTGCCCCGCCCACCACTCACATTAACATCGGCTGCCCCGCCCACCACTCACATTAACATCGGCTGCCCCGCCCACCACTCACATTAACATTAGCTGTCCCGCCCACCACTCACATTAACATCAGCTGCCCCGCCCACCACTCACATTAACATCGGCTGCCCCGCCCACCACTCACATTAACATTAGCTGCCCCGCCCACGACTCACATTAACATCGGCTGCCCCGCCCACCACTTACATTAACATTAGCTGCCCCGCCCACCACTCACATTAACATTAGCTGCCCCGCCCACCACTCACATTAACATTAGCTGCCCCGCCCACCACTCACATTAACATTAGCTGCCCCGCCCACCACTCACATTAACATTAGCTGCCCCGCCCACCACTCACATTAACATTAGCTGCCCCGCCCACCACTCACATTAACATTAGCTGCCACGCCCACCACTCACATTAACATTAGCTGCCCCGCCCACCACTCACATTAACATCGGCTGCCCCGCCCACCACTCACATTAACATTAGCTGCCCCGCCCACCACTCACATTAACATCGGCTGCCCCGCCCACCACTCACATTAACATCGGCTGCCCCGCCCACCACTCACATTAACATTAGCTGTCCCGCCCACCACTCACATTAACATTAGCTGCCCCGCCCACCACTCACATTAACATCGGCTGCCCCGCCCACCACTCACATTAACATCGGCTGCCCCGCCCACCACTCACATTAACATTAGCTGCCCCGCCCACCACTCACATTAACATCGGCTGCCCCGCCCACCACTCACATTAACATTAGCTGCCCCGCCCACCACTCACATTAACATCGGCTGCCCCGCCCACCACTCACATTAACATTAGCTGCCCCGCCCACCACTCACATTAACATCGGCTGCCCCGCCCACCACTCACATTAACATTAGCTGTCCCGCCCACCACTCACATTAACATCAGCTGCCCCGCCCACCACTCACATTAACATCGGCTGCCCCGCCCACCACTCACATTAACATTAGCTGCCCCGCCCACGACTCACATTAACATCGGCTGCCCCGCCCACCACTTACATTAACATTAGCTGCCCCGCCCACCACTCACATTAACATTAGCTGCCCCGCCCACCACTCACATTAACATTAGCTGCCCCGCCCACCACTCACATTAACATTAGCTGCCCCGCCCACCACTCACATTAACATTAGCTGCCCCGCCCACCACTCACATTAACATTAGCTGCCCCGCCCACCACTCACATTAACATTAGCTGCCCCGCCCACCACTCACATTAACATTAGCTGCCCCGCCCACCACTCACATTAACATCGGCTGCCCCGCCCACCACTCACATTAACATTAGCTGCCCCGCCCACCACTCACATTAACATCGGCTGCCCCGCCCACCACTCACATTAACATCGGCTGCCCCGCCCACCACTCACATTAACATTAGCTGCCCCGCCCACCACTCACATTAACATCGGCTGCCCCGCCCACCACTCACATTAACATCGGCTGCCCCGCCCACCACTCACATTAACATCGGCTGCCCCGCCCACCACTCACATTAACATCAGCTGCCCCGCCCACCACTCACATTAACATCAGCTGCCCCGCCCACCACTCACATTAACATCGGCTGCCCCGCCCACCACTCACATTAACATCAGCTGCCCCGCCCACCACTCACATTAACATCAGCTGCCCCGCCCACCACTCACATTAACATCAGCTGCCCCGCCCACCACTCACATTAACATTAGCTGCCCCGCCCACCACTCACATTAACATTAGCTGCCCCGCCCACCACTCACATTAACATTAGCTGCCCCGCCCACCACTCACATTAACATCGGCTGCCCCGCCCACCACTCACATTAACATTAGCTGCCCCGCCCACCACTCACATTAACATCGGCTGCCCCGCCCACCACTCACATTAACATCGGCTGCCCCGCCCACCACTCACATTAACATCGGCTGCCCCGCCCACCACTCACATTAACATCGGCTGCCCCGCCCACCACTCACATTAACATCGGCTGCCCGCCCACCACTCACATTAACATCGGCTGCCCCGCCCACGACTCACATTAACATCGGCTGCCCCGCCCACCACTCACATTAACATCGGCTGCCCCGCCCACCACTCACATTAACATCGGCTGCCCCGCCCACCACTCACATTAACATCGGCTGCCCGCCCACCACTCACATTAACATCGGCTGCCCCGCCCACCACTCACATTAACATTAGCTGCCCCGCCCACCACTCACATTAACATCGGCTGCCCCGCCCACCACTCACATTAACATCGGCTGCCCCGCCCACCACTCACATTAACATCGGCTGCCCCGCCCACCACTCACATTAACATCAGCTGCCCCGCCCACCACTCACATTAACATCAGCTGCCCCGCCCACCACTCACATTAACATCGGCTGCCCCGCCCACCACTCACATTAACATCAGCTGCCCCGCCCACCACTCACATTAACATCAGCTGCCCCGCCCACCACTCACATTAACATCAGCTGCCCCGCCCACCACTCACATTAACATTAGCTGCCCCGCCCACCACTCACATTAACATTAGCTGCCCCGCCCACCACTCACATTAACATTAGCTGCCCCGCCCACCACTCACATTAACATCGGCTGCCCCGCCCACCACTCACATTAACATCGGCTGCCCCGCCCACCACTCACATTAACATCGGCTGCCCCGCCCACCACTCACATTAACATTAGCTGCCCCGCCCACCACTCACATTAACATCAGCTGCCCCGCCCACCACTCACATTAACATCGGCTGCCCCGCCCACCACTCACATTAACATCAGCTGCCCCGCCCACCACTCACATTAACATCAGCTGCCCCGCCCACCACTCACATTAACATCGGCTGCCCCGCCCACCACTCACATTAACATCGGCTGCCCGCCCATGCTGCTGACACTTGGGCTACGGCCATTTTAAACCTTTATAAACAGTTTGCCTTTAGAAGCTAACCCCCCCCCCCCCTTTTCCTGATGACGACCGCTTGTGTTGCGATCGAAACGTCGTAGTTTTTTGTTATTTTGTTATTTTCTTTGAACCTATCTACGTGACTTTACCGAAAGACCCAAAAAAAATGTAAAACTATTCTTATTTTTTCAAAGTCTGTAAATTTGTTAAGATCTACGTGCCACTGCATATATCTAACCTAAGAAAATGTGATTAACGGCGGGTCCTGTTTTGTCACACTCGGGGACACAATCGCCTCGAATGAAGCGATCAGCGTAGCGATTCGTCTAATCCCATGTGCCAAGGCTGGATCTTTTGCCAACACCAGCATCAGCCATCATCACCACCACCGTCATCCATAACCAGGTGCAGGTCCAGTCATATAAACAACAACATCATCATCATCATGGTCATCATCACGAGCCTCGAACTATCCACTGCTGGATAAAGGCCTCCGCCCACGAACCGTCGCCATCGCTCAAGCACTTGCGATGCAACAATACATCTCGCCGCTGCGTGTCTCTCTCTCTTATCATCATCACGGTGGCTAGGAGATGTTAACTACCTCGCCTGACATGCAGGAGGTCGTGGGTTCGATCCCGACCCTGACGCCTGCTGCTGTATATTTGGAGTTTTAGTGTCTCTCTCTCTCTTGTCATCATCACGGTGACTAGGAGATGTTAACTACCTCGCCTGACATGCAGGAGGTCGTGGGTTCGATCCCGACCCTGACGCCTGCTGCTGTATATTTGAAGTTTGCGTGTCTCTCTCTCTCTCTTGTCATCATCACGGTGGCTAGGAGATGTTAACTACCTCGCCTGACATGCAGGAGGTCGTGGGTTCGATCCCGACCCTGATGCCTGCTGCTGTATATTTGGAGTCTGCGTGTCTCTCTCTCTTATCATCATCACGGTGGCTAGGAGATGTTGACTACCTCGCCTGGTATACAGGAGGTCGTGGGTTCGATCCCGACCCTGATGCCTGCTGCTGTATATTTGGAGTCTGCGTGTCTCTCTCTCTTATCATCATCACAGTGGCTAGGAGATGTTAACTACCTCGCCTGGTATCCAGGAGGTCGTGGGTTCGTTCCCGACCCTGACGCCTGCTGCTGTATATTTGGAGTCTGCGTGTCTCTCTCTCTCTTATCATCATCACAGTGGCTAGGAGATGTTGACTACCTCGCCTGGTATACAGGAGGTCGTGGGTTCGATCCCGACCCTGATGCCTGCTGCTGTATATTTGGAGTCTGCGTGTCTCTCTCTCTTATCATCATCACGGTGGCTAGGAGATGTTGACTACCTCGCCTGGTATACAGGAGGTCGTGGGTTCGATCCCGACCCTGATGCCTGCTGCTGTATATTTGGAGTCTGCGTGTCTCTCTCTCTTATCATCATCATCACAGTGGCTAGGAGATGTTAACTACCTCGCCTGGTATCCAGGAGGTCGTGGGTTCGTTCCCGACCCTGACGCCTGCTGCTGTATATTTGGAGTTTGCGTGTTTCTTTCCCCGTGGTGGCCGCGTGGATTTTTCTCCGGGTGCCCCGGTTTTGTCCCTCCACATTTAGAATTAACATCAACACGCGTTTAAAGACTATTTGGGCTGCTGTAAATTCCCACGTGATGATGATAAGCCGCCGCTTCGTTGAGCTGTGAATTGTGGCCATGTCGCTTCTGAAAAAAGCGCTATCCAGGGTGCTTCAAAAATATGTTAACACTGCTGAGAATTTGCAACAACACCACAAGAAATGTGCTTCCGGGCTCTGGAGACCACCTGGAGAAGATTCCAGGCCACGCGTTGAAAACGATGGCGGACAAGTGGAGACTCTTTGACTTTTTGAAGCTATAAACATATATTTGTTATCACTTTACAGTGTAGTATTATCCGTTCTTTTTACATTATAAACAATAGTCTCATATAAGTGTTAACATTTTTTGAAGCTCAGTGGGGCCTTACCTGGTACTAAGAATAACAAATAAAATAGTTTTACGTTTTTATAGATTGGGTCGCTCCATCTCCGCGGATGACGACCTCCTCCCGGGAAGTGTTATCTTATTTTTGGCTGTTGCTGCAAAGCCAGTCTGACCCCCCCACCACCACCACAGCCAATCATCCCTCGTTTGTCTGTAAATCACGACACCACATGGGAATACGTTTTTTTTATCCACTCATCGTTGTTGCAAGTTGACTCCGGCCTAAAAAAAAAATTACTCGATTTTAAATCACTTTTGGAATGTTCTCCGAAGAGTGTGACAATCCCGATGAGCTACAAGCCACGCGAAGCTTCTCATTAGGGAGGGAGGGGGGCACATCGCTCGGTTTAAACTCACTTTGGAATGTTCTCCCAAAAGCAGGACATTGCCGATGGGCTACAAACGATATAAGAAAGGGATCTTAGCCCTTCTGGCCATATTAAAACAGTTGCGTTAAGATGTTAAAACACCAAACAGAAACCTTTCGATGTCGCTGCTCACCCCGAGCTCTCAATATCCTGACGGTGGCATGGTCTTTGTGCTGTTCGTCTTTTGGCGTCCTCTGGTTTGACGCTGTTAGTGAGACTAGGCTCTAAAGAAAGCTGTCTTTGGTGTGGACCAATCAGTTTAAAAGACAATGCATCATCATCATATACTACCAGAGCATCTTCTTAGGTTTTTTCGGTAAAGTCACGTAGGTAAAAAATTACAATTAAAATTAATAAAAGTAAAATAAAAAAAATAATAAATCACGACGTTTCGGAGGCAACACAAGCTTCCGTCTTCAGGTGGAACCGTCACAGCACGATAGCTGTATTAATTTTAATTTTTTACCTACGTGACTTTACCGACAAAACCTAAGAATATGAATACTTGCAGTCACGAAAGCTTCAAATCTACCAGAGCATCGTTTGTGTCTGCATGTTCACCGCAAGTATCTGTGGTTAATACGGACACGATTCCTTGCAAAAGGTTTCAGTTTGATGCTTTAACGTCTTAACACAACTGTTTTATTACGCCCAGAGAGGGTAAAACCTATTCTTATATTTTGACACTGGCAAGGTAGGTCCCATGATGACTACAAACTACGCGGAGCATCTTCACGGGGGGCACATCCAGGGCGATTACAACAAAAGTGACGTCTATGGAGAAAACGCGGTGGGGTTTTTCTCTGTTTCGCGACGCGGAGTTTGATGCCTGAGCCATTCGAAAGGGGGTTGGGGAAGGAAACGACTTGCAAAACCGGCTGATTATTTAAGGCTGAGTCGACCTAGAGGTTCAGATAATCACCACTGACTTCAGCTGTGGCCGGGAATTGTAGCCTTAGCTAACTATTGAGGCAAGTGCTGCTAGCGAGCACCTATAAAGGCCGGCACTGCACACCCACGAGGGGGCTGGTGTGGCCAGCACCACACCCGGCCGCCTTTGTCTCTCCAGTGATGATGTTTTTAACACGCCGTGCCCGGTGCCGATCTTTAAGGCTGAGTTCACCTAGGGGATGCTCGGGACCGCTTTAGGTATTCGCCACTGTTCGTTGGTCGTGAGCGTGAATTGAATTTCGGGTTGTTATCTTCGTAAATGCAGTGCGCTAACCACTGCACCACCGCTCCACACGCTCAAAGCACAAAGATTCCCCCGTGTAGCCTCAACAGACTGTTGGGGCAAGTGCTGCTAGCGAGCAGCACCTGTGAAGGCCGACACAGCACCCGAAGGATTGGGTGGCCAGCACTACGCCCGGCCGCCTTTGTCTCCCCACGCCTCATCGGCTGCTAGTTTTGAGGCCGAGTCGACCTAGCGGAGGCCCGGGACCCCCGTGTGGGGCTGCCGATATTCGCCACCGTCATTCGGGTCGTCCCTGAGCGCGAATTGACCTCGGGGGGGTCGGCGCGTCCGCAGCGCGCGGTGCGCTAACCGCTGCGCCACCGCTCCGCAGCGCGCGGTGCGCTAACCGCTGCGCCACCGCTCCGCAGCGCGCTGTGCGCTAACCGCTGCGCCACCGCTCCGCAGCGCGCTCGCTCGCTCGAGCACGCGCTGTTGCCCGCCGGGACGCGACTCTGACGACGCGGGGTGAATGTTAATAGCCACCGCCACCTTCCATTCTCGCTGCGCCGAATCGTCGTCATCATCATCATCATCTGTCATCGGTCCCTCTAGCCCCAGGGGAGGAGGCGGCGGGGTGAGGGGGGGGGGCAGCTGTGGGGAGCAGCGACGATGGCACCACCCCCCAACACCCCCCACATCCTATCCACCACTTGCCCCCCGAATTAAAATAAAGACATCTCGTGCCCGTCGCTGAGCCGGCTGGAGGGGGCCCCGCAGGCCAGGCTGACAGGGCGAGTCGATCGGCCAATGAATCAATGAGCCAATTAAAAGCTCTCATCCGAACCGCCGGAGCGGCCGCTGCTGCTGCCGCTGCTGCTGCTGGGGCTCGTTGTGGAGTGGCGATTACAACAACAAAAACAACCCTCGCCTCCGCCGACGCCAACGCGGCGAGCGGCGTGAGAAGCGGCTTCTTCTTCTCATTCTTCTTCTTCTCATTCTTCTTTTCCTCCTTCTTTTCCTCCTTCTTTTCCTCCTTCTTTTCCTCCTTCTTTTCCTCGTTCTTTTCTCCTTCGTTTCCTCCTTCTTTTCCTCCTTCATTTCCTCCTTTGTTTCCTCCTTCTTTTCCTCCTTCTTTTCCTCCTTTTTCTCCTTCTTTTCCTCCTTCTTTTCCTCCTTCTTTTCCTCCTTCTCCTCCTTCTCCTCCTCCTTCTTTTCCTCCTTCTTTTTCTCCTTCTTTTCCTCCTTCTTTTCCTCCTTCTTTTCCTCCTTCTCCTCCTCCTTCTCCTCCTCCTTCTTTTCCTCCTTCTTTTTCTCCTTCTTTTCCTCCTTCTTTTCCTCCTTCTCCTCCTCCTTCTCCTCCTCCTTCTTTTACTCCTTCTTTTTCTCCTTCTTTTCCTCCTTCTTTTCCTCCTTCTTTTTCTCCTTCTTTTCCTCCTTCTTTTCCTCCTTCTTTTCCTCCTTTTTCTCCTTCTTTTCCTCCTTCTTTTCCTCCTTCTTTTTCTCCTTCTTTTCCTCCTTCTTTTCCTCCTTCTCCTCCTCCTTCTCCTCCTCCTTCTTTTCCTCCTTCTTTTTCTCCTTCTTTTCCTCCTTCTTTTCCTCCTTCTTTTCCTCCTTCTCCTCCTCCTTCTCCTCCTCCTTCTTTTCCTCCTTCTTTTTCTCCTTCTTTTCCTCCTTCTTTTCCTCCTTCTTTTCCTCCTTCTCCTCCTCCTTCTCCTCCTCCTTCTTTTCCTCCTTCTTTTTCTCCTTCTTTTCCTCCTTCTTTTCCTCCTTCTTTTTCTCCTTCTTTTCCTCCTTCTTTTCCTCCTTCTTTTCCTCCTTTTTCTCCTTCTTTTCCTCCTTCTTTTCCTCCTTCTTTTTCTTCTTCTTTTCCTCCTTCTTTTCCTCCTTCTCCTCCTCCTTCTCCTCCTCCTTCTTTTCCTCCTTCTTTTTCTCCTTCTTTTCCTCCTTCTTTTCCTCCTTCTTTTCCTCCTTCTCCTCCTCCTTCTCCTCCTCCTTCTTTTCCTCCTTCTTTTTCTCCTTCTTTTCCTCCTTCTTTTCCTCCTTATTTTCCTCCTTCTCCTCCTCCTTCTCCTCCTCCTTATTTTCCTCCTTCTCCTCCTCCTTCTCCTCCTCCTTCTTTTCCTCCTTCTTTTTCTCCTTCTTTTCCTCCTTCCTTTCCTCCTTCTTTTCCTCCTTCTCCTCCTCCTTCTCCTCCTCCTTCTTTTCCTCCTTCTTTTTCTCCTTCTTTTCCTCCTTCTTTTCCTCCTTATTTTCCTTCTTCTCCTCCTCCTTCTCCTCCTCCTTTTCCTTCTTCCACTCCTCCTTCTCCTCCTCCTCTTCCTTCACCGTGATGGGGGGGGGGGGGGTCAGTGCAGGATGGTGAATCGGGGGGGTCGGGGCGGGGGGGGGGCAGTTGGGAGGAGGTGGCTCAGCACTGCTTCGGATTTCGCTCGCCACTGATGTTAGCCGGGAGTTATTAAACCCAGGGGCCAACAACAACAACAATGACCCCCACCCACAAGTGCGTGCATGCGTTTACCTCCTGCCACCCCCTGATAGACAAATACAACGATCCCCCCCCCAACCCCATCATGTAAGGCTGAGCAGACCTAGGTGACGCCCAGGACTTGTTCAAATATTTGCCGTCGTGACCAGCCCCCAGTAGTCACTGCGCCACCGCTCCACGCAGCGACTGTGTCAATACATCAGCCGATGGAATCGGACTTTATAATGTTGATTGATTACTGGAGGAATCCGATAAGCTGTAAAGCTCTTTTTTTCAGTGATGTCCGGTAGGGACACGTGGTCAGAACGCGACAACAACAAACAATGACAACAACACGATCGGATTGCAAAGTAGAGGAAAGGAAAACAACATGTACAAATACAACTAAACATATTCTTATTCTTGGTTCTTACAGCAAAGTCACGTAGAAGGGAAATAATAAAATAATAAAAATACAGTTTAACACGTAGGCTTTCGCGACCAATATTATTCACAATAAAGGTTTTTGGGTTAGATCGCGTTATTTATAAATGTGTCGTAACCCTCCACCACCCAACACGGCCAAACAGTAAAAAAATGTGTCACGTTTACAAAGGACAAATAGTTCGCTACTTTAGCCCACCGGTGTGTTGAAGAGTGAATCAACATCATTTACAATTTGAGTAGTACGACGTTTCGCTGGTAATTAGATCCAGCTTCATCGGGAGATTTGCCAGAATGGCCAGAATTGCCTGTTTGGCCGTGTTAGGTGGTGAAGGGTTACGACACATTTATAAATTACGCGATCTAACCCAAAAATAATTATTATGAATCCTGCTCCACCGGCAGACTCCACCGTCCGCTTCCGTCGCGTAACCACGCTCCCTTCTGGAACATTCCCGTAGAAACCAGTCCCTTCGTACTCACAACTGACTCCCCTGTCATTACCTCCCGTGGCCACCAGTCCCTTCACACTCACAGCTGACTCCCCTGCCATTACCTCCCGTGGCCACCAGTCCCTTCGTACTCACAACTGACTCCCCTGTCACTACCTCCCGTGGCCACCAGTCCCTTTGCACTCACAACTGACTCCCCTGTCATTACCTCCCGTGGCCACTAGTCCCTTCACACTCACAGCTGACTCCCCTGTCATTACCTCGCGTGGCCACCAGTCCCTTCGCACTCACAACGGACTCCCCTGTCATTACCTCCCGTGGCCACCAGTTCCTTCACACTCACAACTGACTCCCGTGTCATTACCTCCCGTGGCCACCAGTCACTTCTCACTCACAGCTGACTCCCCTATCATTTCCTTCCATGGCCACCAGTCCCTTCGCACTCACAACTGATTCCCCTGTCATTACCTCCCGTGGCCACCAGTCTCTTCACACTCACAGCTGACTCCCCTGTCACTACCTCCCGTGGCCACCAGTCCCTTCGCACTCACAACTGACTCTCCTGTCATCACCTCCCATGACCACCAGTCCCTTCAAACTCACAGCTGACTCCCCTGTCACTACCTCCCGTGGCCACCAGTCCCGTCGCGCTCACAACTGACTCCCCTGTCATTACCTCCCGTGGCCACCAGTCCCTTCGCACTCACAACTGACTCCCCTGTCATTACCTCCCGTGGCCACCAGTCCCTTCGCACTCACAACTGACTCCCCTGTCATTACCTCCCGTGGCCACCAGTCCCTTCACACTCACAACTGACTCCCCTGTCACTACCTCCCGTGGCCACCAGTCCCTTCGCACTCACAACTGACTCCCCTGTCATTACCTCCCGTGGCCACCAGTCCCTTCGCACTCACAACTGACTCCCCTGTCATTACCTCCCGTGGCCACTAGTCCCTTCACACTCACAGCTGACTCCCCTGTCATTACCTCCCGTGGCCACCAGTCCCTTCGCACTCACAGCTGATTCCCGTGTCATTACCTCCCGTGGCCACTAGTCCCTTCACACTCACAGCTGACTCCCCTGTCATTACCTCCCATGGCCACCAGTCCCTTCGCACTCACAGCTGACTCCCGTGTCATTACCTCCCGTGGCCACCAGTCCCTTCTCACTCACAACTAATTCCCCTGTCGCTACGTCCCGTGGCCACTAGTTCCTTCACACTCACAACTGACTCCCGTGTCATTACCTGTTAGTAAGTGAGGACTTGTCCCTTGCTTTTTATTCGACGCGTGTGCGGCGATGGAGCAGCCATCGATCAAGGGTCGAATTCGAACCGCGTCGTGTGATCGGCATCGCGCTCGCTGAAGTTATACCTTCAGGGAAGTCGTGTACTGTACACGCGCACAATTCTGAGTCACTTATAACCACTTTGCCGTTACTTATTGCCAATTATGGACTTTTTCGGTAAAGTCACAGTGGCAGTGGGGGTCGCAAAATGCCGATGTATTACTAATAAACCCCAATGATCATTGGGGGAGCACATGCCACCCCCCCGGAGATGTTAACTACCTCGCCTGGTTTACAGAAGGTCGTGGGTTCCATCCCAACCCTGACGACGCCTGCTGTATATTTGGAGTTTGCGTGTCTCTCTCCCCGTGGTCGCATGGATTTTTCTCCGGGGTCCTCCGCATTTTCCCCCTCCACATTTAGAATCAACGTCACGCGGTTCAAAGTATTTGGCTGCTGCTGTACATTTCCTCGTGACGATGATGAGCCGCTTCGTTGGGCTACCATTTGCGATGGCCAGGCCGCTTCTGACAAAAAATAGCTATTTCGTAGCTCAGTGGGGCCACAGCTGGTAAAAATAGAATTTTAAAAATAATCAGTTTAGTCTGGTTACATTTTTTGTCACGTCAATTTTAGATTTGAAGTTTTCGTGACTGCAAGGATCCATACTCTTTGGTTCTTTCGGTAAAGTCACGTGGGTGAAAAATCTAAATAATAACAAAAATTAAATCGCGAAGTTTCGGAGGCAACACAAGCTTCCGTCATCAGGTGGAACAGCCACAGCAAAATTACTGTAGTGGCTCCGAAACGTCGTGATTGAATTAGTATTTTTCATCTACATGACTTTACCGAAAGAAACAAAGAGTATTTCGTCACGTCCATTGAGCCCCATTCACAACTGCAGTGCCTTCCCCTGTCGTGTTGCAATGGCCCTCAGTGCTCAGGGCCAGGATCGTGGGTCGCAAGATCGTGGTGGGACACTTCAACCTGACGTCCCACGGACACCCCTTCCAGATGGTTCTGCACCGAGTCAAGCAGATCAAGGTGAGTTTTGTACAGAGTGCACCCAACCAACGGCTTTGACAAGGTGCACCCCAAAGAGTCCACGGATGGACACGCCCACTCGCTCCTGCTGAGTTGGTGATTGAGTAGGTGTGGGAGTGAGTGAGTGAATGAGTTGATGATTGGGTAGGTATGTGAGTGAGTGAATGAGTGAATGAACTGATGATTGGGTAGGTGTGTGAGTGTATGAGTGAATGAGTTGATGATTGGGTAGGTGTGTGAGTGAGTGAGTGAATGAGTGAGTAATTGGGTAAGTGTGTGAGTGAGTGAGTGAATGAGTTGGTGCTTGAGTAGGTGTGTGAGTGAATGAGTGAGTGATTGGGTGGGTGTGTGAGTGAGTGAGTGAGTGAGTGAGTGAATGAGTTGGTCATTGGGTGGATGTGTGAGTGAGTGAGTGAGTCAATGAGTTGATGATTGGGTGTGTGAGTGAGTGAGTGAGTGAATGAGTGAGTGATTGGGTGTGTGTGCGTGAATAGGTGAGTAGGTGGGTGGGTGGATGACGGAGTTGGTAAGTGAGTGCGTGAATGGGCGGGCGAGTGAGTGCACGTGCTTGTATGAGTGGATGGATGAATGCGTGAAGGAATGAGTGAGTGAGTGGGTGAGTGGGTGAGTGGGTGAGTGAGCGGATCCGGTGGGTGAGCGGGCATACGGATGAGCGAGCGAGTGAGTAGACTTCTTCCTCTATCACCCCTCAAAGCTGGGTTCCCCCCCATGTTTCATCCCGTGTCCGCTCGAATTTCAAACCCCTTTTAACCCTCCACTCCAAGTTAGTTTACTTATACTCTTGGTTTTTTCGGTAAAGTCACGTAGGTAAAAAATGAAATTAATACAATAAAATAATAAAAATCACAACGTTTCGGAGGCAACACAAGTTTCCGTCATCAGGTGGGACCGTCACAGCTAGATTTGCTGTATCAAGTGAGGCAGGGATTCCAAGATGCAAGTTCTTGTGTGAAAGCGATGGGTATTACCTTGTTATCGCGGCATCTCGAAAACAACGAGACAAGAAGTCACAGCTTCTCGAGACGCTGGCCTTCCTCAAGAGATGCCGCGATAACAAGGTAATACCCATCGCTTGATACAGAAAATCTAGCTGTGACGGTCCCACCTGATGACGGAGACTTGTGTTGCCTCCGAAGCGTCGTGATTTTTATTATTTTATAAATTTTTATTTAATTTTTTACCTACGTGACTTTACCGAAAAAACTAAAAGTATGAATCCTTGCAGTCACGAAAGCTTCAAATATAGAATTAGTTTACTTACCTTTAAAAAAAGGGTAAGGGGGGGAGTGGTCGTAAATGCACGCGGCACCGCTGTCGATGGACGCGCTGCGTCGTCCGGTGTGGTGCGAAAATAGATCTACAAGGGGATGGAGCTCCTGGGCGAGGTGACGCAGCTCTACACACCGACTATGGACGGCCTCTGTGCACCCTCGCTGGACCTCAGCAAGACACAGTACGTCATCACAGGTAACCCTCCCCCCCACCCCACACCCCCCACACATTGTGGGCAACTCGGGTCCTGCGTAAGCCAGAGGTTCGCTCCTCCGGTCACGTCGGGTTGAGCGGACGGTCGCGGCGACGGATGACCGAACCGGCACGGGGCTGGCGCGTTTCGGCGTCGCCGCTCCACTCCGTTTCCTTGTTGAGTGCGTGGGAGACGAACGCGGGGGGGGGGGGAGGCTGAAACGCTTAGATTTTCTCTACACGCCGGGCCAAGTGACGTTGAGGAGTCACGAGCGGCGAGTTTCACCGCGAAGCTGATCGAACCCCACGCCGGAGTTGTGTAGAGATGAACGCACGGACGCACGGATGTTGAACTCTTTTCGCAGCAAATACGTGGCCAACCGCGCTGATCGCAGGTACGGCGGGGAAATACGACGAACGAAACACACAAAGCAGTTCTACAGAAGTAACTTTGTCAATCTCGATGATCCGAAAGTGCCAGAGCTCCCAGTGGCGTCCTAATGTCGGAAGGGAAGAGCGTTCCAGACGGCCGCAGAAGCGCGTCCGAAAGCGCCGCGCAATGCGGCGACCGTCACCGCCTTTGTTCGATGGCTTCGCCAAACTCCGATGGGTGAATGCACGACGTTTTGGTCGATCCGCCGCTGGATTGGGGCGGTTATTTGACCATACTTGTCCCACGCTGGACAGTGGTGAAGGTGCGGGGCGTAGATGCGGGCACGCAGAAGTAGGGCGCAACAACGGATTGTGCTCCACTGCAATCTGCCGCCCACCGTGCAGCCGATGAGACCTGTTATACACGGTGGACGCCTGTTCCACCCGTAGCCTCGCTGGCGAACGAGGATATGGGGGGGGGGGTGGGTGGGGTGGTGACCCAGCCCAGGCTGTAGCATCATCCGTGCCGCTCGCTGTTGCAGCGATGCAGAGGTGTCGCGGTTCGTGCCCAGTGGGCACCCCCTGGTCAATACGGCGGCGAGTATTGTTCACAGGGTACGCTTCGCAGGTGGAGGTCAAAGGTCGCGCGGGTAATTCCGTTTTCGTGATTGTTTTTATTTCTAAAGAGTCACGGTCCGGACCTTTTTTTTTTGCCAAATTTCAAAGGTCACCGCCCAGTCACCCCCGTTGGGTCAAGGCACAAGGCGACATCGCAGCCCCATAGGAATGTGCGTACGAATGCACGTTGAACTTCTTTCACACCGTACGTAGCCAACCGCGCTCATCGGAGCTGCGATTGCCGCCAGTTCCGGAACGTGCTCGCGATTCGTTTCGGCTTTCACCCACTCGCCTGATTATTTTCCAGGCCTGGAAATTCAATTTTTTTTATTCCTTCCCACGCCCCACCCGCCCCACCGCCCCCCCCCCCCCCAACCCGCCGAAGGGAAAATCCGCGACGGCCGGGTCTCCGTGTCGGGGTGCGACTACGTGCAGCCCTGGGAAGGCCTCACGCTGTCGCAGAAGAAAAGCCTCAGCTATCGCTACCGCATGGGCTGCGATTGCAAGGTGAGCTCTTCGGCGGAGGATTCATTACGCAGCTCGGTTTCGCCCCCGTCCCATCGTCGGTTGTTTGGTTATTCCGCCAAGGCTCTGTTTTCAGGAGGGTCCTGCCAAGTTTTCGCGGTAGGAGGGGTGAGTGTGGGGCGTGTGAGCGTTGTTGCTGCTGCTGCTGCTGTAGTGTATAATCACAGCAGCAGCACGGAGGCGAGATGTTAACTACCTCGCCTGGTATACGGGAGATCATGGGTATCACTCTTCCACTCGCTCTCCCATTAGGGAGCAACTCGGTAGCTCGGAGATGTTAACTACCTCGCCTGGTGTGCAGGAGGTCGTGGGTTTGACCCCGACTCTGACGACGCCCGCTGAAAATTTGGAGTTTGCGTGTCTCTCTCTCCCCGTGGTGGTCGCGTGGATTCTTCTAAGGGGTCATCCGGTGTTTCACTCCACATTTAGAATCGAAACATCACCACGCGTTCAGAGTGTTTGCCTGCTGCGATAAATGTCCATGTGATGATGATGATGAGCCAAATATTTGTTTATTTTAAAATGTTTATTTTATTTTTATTATTTTTATTTTGAATTTTAATTACATTTTATCATTTAGATTTTGTTTACATTTTTTGTTTTCTTTTTACGTGACTTTACCGAAAGAACCAAGAATATAAGACGATGAGCCACTTCGTTGTGCTATCATTCGTGACGGCCACGTCGCTTTTGAAAAAGAGCTACCTCGCAGCTCAGTGCGGCCTTACCCACGTAAAATACGAAAACATAGTTTTAGTTGAATCCCAGTTGAGTGATTTGTAGGCGAGTTTTAAGCACTGGGATGTTTTGACCCAATACCATTTACATTGTATGGGGGAGGAGGTGGGGTGGGAATGATTTAAGCTATGAGAGGAAATCGTGAGAAGCCGGAGGAAATCCAAAGTCGACCAGGTGAAGAACATGCGAACTGTCACGAATCGGGATTCGAACCGGGGTCCCTCATGGTGTGAGGCGCAAAGTGGCACCACTGCCCTGCTGCCCTGGGTCACGTGACGAGCGTGATGTTCGCTGGGTAACCCCCCCACCGTAACCCCCCCCCCCCCCCCCCTGTTCACGCGCGTGATCGTCGTGCACAACAAGACACGCGCGCCGTTGCCGGCCAAATCGATTTCGAATCGTTCCCAAACAAATAAGTAAAACCCGTCAACAAAGTTTCTTAAATTAACCGCTTTGTGCAATTTTTTTATTTTGTTTTGTAAAATTACCATTGTAATATTTTTCTTGTTAAAAATGTATTTAACAATATTTATTTTAGTAAAGAAAAAAAAATGACTGTACCACCACACCACCTTCATTTCTAGGATTTTCTTCTAAGTCCAGCACCACCCCCATTAATTTGTACCCCCCTCCTTCAATCTCCCCCCCTCCCCCCTCCTTCAACCACCCCCCCTCCCCCCCCCTCCTTCAACCACCCCCCTCCCCCCGCGGCAGATCCGCGAGTGCCGGTCGCTGCCGTGTGGAGAGGGCTCCGCTGACGAGTGCGTGTGGACGGACCGCGTGGCGCGCGGCACCCACGCGGGCCACCAGGCCAAGCACTACGCCTGCGTGCGCCGTGGAGACGGTCCCTGCGGCTGGTACAAGGGGGGGCTCGCTCCGCCCAACACCGAGCTCTGCGAGGGGGCCTCGCCCTAGCGCGGAGCTCCGCGAGCGGGCCTCGACCCCCAGCGCGCAGCTCCGCGAGGGGGGGGGGGGGGCTTGACCTAGCGCGGAGATCCGCAAACGGGCCTCACTCTAGCGTGGAGATCAGTGAGGAGGGGGGGTGGGGGTCCTCGCCCCCAGCGCAGAGCTCCGCGGGCGGGCGGTTTGACGTCGCGCGGAGCTCCGCGAGCGGGCCTCGCCCCCAGCGCGGAGCTCCGCGAGGGGGGCCACGCCTCCAGCGCGGAGCTCCGCTGAGAGGAGACGTGCGAGAGGGTATTATATACGGTACAATTGGGATTCATATAGCGTGTAATTACAGCCGCATATTAAGATGCCGCGGTAGAGGCAGCGAGACATTCACATCGTGTAGACGTTAACATATGCAGTTTAGATAGAGAGTCTCCGGGAGAGAGAGATAGAGAGTGATTGCCAGGGTAGAAGGGGGAGGTCTTGAGCCTCGACTTACACATGGGGAAGGGAGTCGGCAGGAGACGGGGGGCTGCGGGAAGGGAGTTCCATATTGCGGGGAGCAAGAGAGGAGAAGGAATCCTGGGGAGACGATATTCGCTGGCACCAGCAATCGGCCTGGGACACGTGATGTATTCTGGCATTTCTTTACGCACGTGTGAAAATCTCCATACGGGAGTGCGCATATGAAATCCCTTCGAATCACGCGCGGTAAGGCGGTGAAGTTTCAAGTTTCATTTATTTGGTATAGCCCTGTGAGCCATGCGGATCTCGAGTCGGGTGCAACCGCAACAAACAACATATGAACGGAGAACATCTTAGAGCGGCGACGCGCAACAGAAACATCCTGGAATAAACCAGCAAATTTCGATTTAAAGCTTTCGTGACTGCAGGGATTCATCTTCTTGGTTCTTTCGGTAAAGTCACGTAGAATGGATTCTACAGCAAATCTTCCAGAAAAAAAAAAAAACGCTGCGTGCAAAAATCCCAGTGTGATGCAAGTCAAACAATAACAACCATAAGACAATTTAGGTTACCCACGTGTTTTCGAAATCACCCAAATAACGCTACAAAAACAATGTGACAACAGTAATCATAGGAACTGTGATTTAAATTTAACAATAAACGATATATATATATAAAACATGTACGACCAAACTTTGCAGCCATGTGACCTTTCGTGGGAACAGCTGTTGGGTCAGTGACTCGAGAGCTAAATTAGACCACGTGACCCTGTAGGGGTGGCCGAGTGGCTCCGAGGTTGCACGACAGTCAACCCGATATTGTTACTCTTTGGTTCTTTCTGTAAAAAAAAATTAAAGTCACGTAGAAAGAACATTTTTCTACCTACGCGACTTTACCGAAAGAACCAAAGAGTATGGATTCCTGCAGTCACGAAAGCTTCAAATCAAGATCGATATTAAATTTCGGGGTGAGAAATGTGACGTCACATCAAAATGCACAACTTTAAGTAAATACAGACAACACGTTCTACTTAGTTAAATAGACTTTTTTAATAAATGTTTTCTCCTACAACATCAGAGTGCAGCGCCACATTAAATACGCACTACAACGACAATAGTTTAAAGCGATTTGAAGCATGTTTTATTTTTTTTGGGGGGGGAGGGGCAGAGCTTTGTGACGTCATATTTGAGGGGGGGTCTGACTTTTTGTGACGCCGTGTGACGATGGGGGGGGGGGGTCAAAAATTGTCCAAAATCGCGTGACGTCATTTATGGACGGCCCCTCATTCGTTGTGATCCCTTTCCCAGTCACCTTATAATCCATAAAGCGGCAAAGATTGGGTTGATTGTGAAAGCTTTTCAAATGTATTGCTGATATTGCCTTGTCTTCTTGGTTATTTCGGTAAAGTCACGTAGAAGGGAAGTAATAAAATAATAAAAATTAAACATAATAAAATTATGTTTTATTTAATAATAATAAAAATAAAAAATAATAAAATTATGTTTTATTTTTATAATTGTATTACTTCCCTTCTACGTGACTTTACCGAAAGAACCAAGAAGATGAATCCCTGCAGTCACAAAAGCTTTAAATAGATATTGCCTTGCTCAATGCTATTGTGCTAATTATTTTTAAAAAGTCGTGGAAATGTTAACCGCATACTTCGGATGATAAGGCACGCTTTTTTTCCTGCTACATTTCAAAGCTTAAGTTGGGGATGCATCTTATAATCTGGTATTTGTACGTAAGCTTTGTATGTTGAACTTCTTTCGCACCGTACGTAGCCAACCGTGATAATCGGAGGTGCGGGAAAAGACAGATTGGTATAACTTTATTTACACGAAGATTGGGGTGTGTCTTGTTTTCTAGAGTGTCTTATAATCCGGGGAATATGGTACGAAATATTAGCGATGAGTTTCGTATTAAAATGTTTTATATATTTGATTATCAGATATCTAGGCCCAATTTTGGAATTTTAATTGACTTTTTTATATTTTCAGATTTAAACATATTCCATTTTAATAGCTCCCATTGTTTATGCTCTAAATATAATCAATTAATTTCAAATATTATTAATTGATTTCCTAACATTAGGTTACATCCGTGAAAGAATAGTTTTAACGTGTGCATTGCGTTTTTATACTTTCATGATGTCAGTAGACGCCACAAATCTTAAAGATGCCGCACGTGACAGCACTTTTAGCGGGAGAGCAACGCGGACGGGAGTTGACGTCACAATGTTTAGACCGATCCGAAACAACAACAACAACAACACAAGCAAATAAACAAAATTGGATAATCGGAAGAAATTTCATATCCGGGTGAGATTTACAGAATGTGTCGGATTAGGCCGAACATCGGTAACGTAAACTGATAGCCTAATCACATTTCGAAATAAAAATTTTCTTTTACGCTACATACAAAACACCTGCACGTTCACACTTACAGTCGTTAATATGCTACGTTTTACACATGGTTTTCTGTATTCTATATCTTGTCTACGATATGCAGTTTTTTCATAATAAAATTGAACTGTTTAACGGAACAAATCCGCATGGAAATTCATCTCCGTTAATAACCCTCCCCACAAAATCCCGATGCGCTACGAATCCGGTCACCTGAGTTCGATTCCCAACGACGGCGAACAGCAGTGACGAGTAATACCTGAACCCTGGGCTCCATCCCCTTTCGCGCGAACACCTCCACCAACTCAAAACGTCCTCACATATCAATTGTGCCAGTGTCTCACCCACATCCGATCAGCACGGCTGGCCACGTACGGCGTGAAAGAAGTTCTACATACATAATTGCCAATATTATTAATCTAATTGCCAATCTGCCAAGGCACACATCTGTGACGAGTGATATCTGACCTGACACTGCACTGCCCCTACTGTCTTGGGCTAACCCGCACAGCTTGAAGGAAGATTAAACAATCCCGATAGATGGCAATTTATGGATGGCTTCATCCAGCAGTGGATTGACAAAAGGCTGTCAATTATTACAATTACGATTGTCAATCGGAGCTTCATTTCGGACACGATATTTCCAGAACACTGCTAGGCTTGCCTTTGGAATAGCGACAAATCTGCATACTATCTGCATGAGGCACTCACACTAGGGAACAAGGTTAGCTTATATTTAACAATTGAATATTTTTTCAGAGGCGGATCTACACATTTCCCAGGCAGCGGCAGGTCTTGAAATCCCACGGTGTTAAATAGTGCCCTACGTAAAAAAAAAAACATTGCAATGTATTTTCTCTGGTAATTAAATTATCAAGAAAATTCCAATGATTGGGGACTCATCGGGAAAGGGGAGGCACTAGCCCCCATATTCCAGAACATTTTGGGGACAACATGAGCGTGAAGAGAACGAAATAAAGAAAACTGGATGCGATGTGTCAAAATATTAAATTTTTTCCGAAACAGCATTTCGGATTGTTCTGGCAGAAATTAAACTATAAACGAGTTTTTATTTTACCAGGTAAGCCCCCCCCCCCCCCCCACTGAGCTATGTAGCTCGCTTTCATAAGCGACCTGGCCACA
This sequence comes from Lampetra fluviatilis, assembly GCF_964198595.1. Classification (NCBI taxonomy): domain Eukaryota; kingdom Metazoa; phylum Chordata; class Hyperoartia; order Petromyzontiformes; family Petromyzontidae; genus Lampetra; species Lampetra fluviatilis. The sequence goes on along the minus strand of NC_136312.1, from coordinate 5,663,100 downwards.
AATGATAGCTCAACGAAGTGGCTCATCGTGTGGAAATTTTTCACAGCAGCCAAATACTCTAAACGCGTGATGTTGATTCTAAATGTGGAGGGAAATCCGGAAAACCCGGAGAAAAATCCATGCGACCACCATAGGAAGAGAGACACCGCAAACTCCAAATATACAGCAGCAGGCATCAAGTTCGGGATCGAACCCACGACCTCCTGTATACCAGGCGAGGTAGTTAACATCTCCTTGCCACCGTGGTGATGATAAGAGAGAGAGAGACACGCAAACTCCAAATATACAGCGGGCATCAAGTTCGGGATCGAATTCACGACCTCCTGTGCACCAGGCGAGGTAGTTAACATCTCCTAGCCACCATGGTAATGATAAGAGAAAGAGAGAGAGAGATGCAAACTCCAAATATACAGCGGGCGTCAGGGTCGTGATGGAACCCACGCTCTCCTGTGTACCAGGCGAGGTAGTTAATATACAGCAGCAGGCGTCAGGGGTCGGGATCCAACCCACGACCTCCTGTACACCAGACGAGGTAAACATAACCCTGGGCACAAGCGATCAACAAACACACATGCAAGATGCCCGGTTCGAATCTCGGTGAGCCTTGGAAGCCAAGTGGGCACCGCGATGAGCTCTCGATAAAAGAGCCCCATTGTGTCGACCATAAATCGTGGGCAGGGCGGGCGGGCGCTAAATAAAGGAACCGTCGGGGGTTAAAAAAACACACACAAAAAAGAAAAATCCAGATCACTTTATTCAGTGTGCCCTGAACTCCACGGTTACATCACGCCGTGGCCCCCGCACACACGCGCGCGCACAAAAACTCGCACGGGGCCTCTCCGCTCACAGCCTTTTGTCAGCATCGTCCACGCATTGACCCTGATTGATGATGTCTCTTTTGGGGGACAATGTGGTGGTGATGGTGGTGGTGGTGGGGGGGGACCACCCCCCCCCCCTAGGGGGGCGGTGAAGCGAAAGGACAAATTAATCGCCGCACAAGTCGGAGCGGTCGTTTGTCACGGCCCTGACTGCAAGAGGGGAAGGGTTGCGAGTTCACCCTGGGGTGTGAGTGTGCGTGAGAGTGTGTGTCTGTGTGTGTGTGTGTGACTGTGTGTGTGTGACTGTGTGTGTGTGACTGTGTGTATGATTGTGACTGTGTGTGTGTGACTGTGTGTGTGACTGTGTGTGTGACTGTGTGTGTGTGACTGTGTGTGTGACTGTGTGTATGATTGTGACTGTGTGTGTGTGACTGTGTGTGTGTGTGACTGTGTGTGTGACTGTGTGTGTGTGTGACAGTGTGTGTGTGACTGTGTGCCTGGGTATTTTGTACCATCGGGCACTCCGCCCCCACAACTCCCAATCGGTGATGGGGCAGTTGTGGAGAGAGTAGAGAGTTTCCCATACCTGGGCAGTGTGCTCATGACCAGCTCCAGTTTATCAGCAGAGGTCTCACTCCGAATCAGTCGAGCGGCGATATCTTTTCATCGGTTGCGTAACGCTGTGTGGAAGCTACCTGGTCTGTCGCTCCGCACGAAGCTTCAGGTCTTCTCGGCCACGGTCATTCCCTCCCTTCTCTACGCTTGCGAAACGTGGACCCCCCTAGTGGAGCATCTTCGCCGGTTGGAAACATTTAGGCTGGCCTGCCTACGATCCATCCTGGGTTTAACCAGGCTGGATTGTGTGAGGAGCTCACAAGTCCTTGAAAGATCTGGGCAAAGTCCCATCAGTGAGCTCCTCCGGCAGGCAAGGCTGCGTTGGCTGGGTCATGTAGCCCGCATGCCCAGCCACCGCATGCCTAAAAAGCTTTTGTTCGGCCGGATCGAGGGGGCTAAACGGGCGCGGCACGGGCTAGAGAAGAGATGGAGTGATGTGGTACAGGAGGACGTGGAGCTGAGTGGACTTGCCGATGACTGGTACCAGCGGTGTCAAGATCGGCCTCAGTGGAGGAGGCTCGTGAAGGACGCTACTGGGCAGTTGGAGGCAGTCGCCCTCCAACAACAACGGAGGGCGGAGGAGCGACGCTCACAACAACGAGCGGAGCGCCGGGTGGCTAAAGCACAGCAAGTTGGCACAGTAGGGGGCACAGGTGGTGCATCAGCCAGTCATCTCGGTCATCTCGGTCAGTCGACCCGTGGCACCTGGGTCTGCCCCGTGAACTCCTGCCAGCGGGCGTTCGACACTTCACGTGGCCTCAAGGTGCACATGGCCTGGCACAAGCGTCGTGGTGACGTCACCGCCACTTAGTGGCGAATGGCGGTTGTTGTGACTGTGTGTGTGACTGTGTGTGTGTGACAGTGTGTGTGTGACTGTGTGTGTGACAGTGTGTGTGTGACTGTGTGTGTGACAGTGTGTGTGTGACAGTGTGTGTGTGACTGTGTGTGTGACTGTGTGTGTGTGACTGTGGGGAGCGGTAGTGTAGCGGTTAGCGCGCTGCGCTATGAACCCAACGACCCGGGTTCGATTCCCTTTCACGGCCAACACCCAGTGACGATTATCTGAACCGGTTCTGGGCCTCCCCTAGGTCGACTCAGCCTCAAATGAGTACCTGGTGCGATGTGCAAACATTGCCACTAGGGAGACAAAGGCGGTCGGGCGTGGTGCTGACCACCCACCCCCTCGTGTACCGTTCCGGCCTTCATAGGTGCTTGCTAACAGCACTTGCCCCAACAGTCTATTAAGGCTATATGGGGGATCTTTGTCTTTGTGTGCACTTGTATTTTAGAGGAAAAGTTGGGGGGGGAGGGGGCTTGCGTCTCACAAACTCTGCCGTAGATTCATCGAACATCACGGCCTGAGTTCCGAGTCCCGCTCACGGCCAACACGACTGATAGAGAACATCTTACCCGGACACTGGGCCTCCCCTAGGTTTACTCAGCCTCAAATGAGTACCCCGGTGCGGTGTGTCGTAAACATCGCAACTGGGGAGGGGGACGGGGGGGGGGAGACAAAGGCGGCTGTGCGTGGTGCTGGCCAATAAGGTTGCTGCTCGCTAACAGCACTTGCCAAGATATACCAAAAAAAACTAAATTTCGATTTAAAGCTTTCGTGACTGCAGGGAATCATCTTCTTTGTTCTTTTTTTACCGAAAGAACCAAGGAGAAAAAAAAACTAACAAAAATCCGTTCAGGCTAAATATAAACGCGGGCTTCTTTGTTCTTTGTGCGTTCGACACCAAGAGTTGGACGCACGGAGGCACGGGGAGTTCTGGATCCGTCCTATGCAGAACATCTTCGTAAATCCGGTGACTGCGATTTTAACTTTAAACACCAAATCGTTCCGTCCTTCGTGAATCATCGTCACCAGCAGCACAGAACCCCGCGTCTCGGAGTGAGCCTGGAGAAGTTACTTGGTACAACGGGAGACCCCATCGTGCCTGCATCACAGGTGCTATAGGCTCGTGGTTTTCAATCTTTATTTTGGCTCCTGTCTAACACCCCCACCCACCCACCCCCATACTCTTTCGGTAAAGTCACGTAGGTATACAAATAATAGATCATCGTCATCAGCTGTGGTTGTCCCACCTGATGACGATTGCTTGTGTTGCGATCGAAAATTCGTGATTTATTAATTTTCTACCTACGTGACTTTACCGAAAGAACCAAAGAGCATGGATTCCCGCAGTGACGAAAGCTTCAAATCAAGACCCCCACCCCTTGTTGAATTTTGTATCAACTCAGTAACCGCCCCCCCCCCCAACCTTGCCTGACACAACGTGGTGCATGAGAACTCAATGCACGAACTGTGAACGTCAACATTTTCTTGGTTCTTTCGGTAAAGTCACGTAGATGGGAAATAATAAAATAATTCTCACCTGAGGACGGCTGCTTGCGTTGTGGTCGAAACGTCGTGAGAATGATTTCATTATGTTTTATTTTTATTATTTTATTATTTCCCGTCTACGTGACTTTACCGAAAGAACCAAGAAGATGAATCCCTGCAGTCACGAAAGCTTTAAATCGAAATTTAACGTCAACATTTTAACCAATTGTCCATGTTGTGTCCCTAACTGGCTGAGTAGTTGCGAGCGAATAATGCACGGTCGTAGCAAAGCGCCAAATCAAGTTCGTAGCAAAGGAGTCAACATTGGGGGGGGGGGGGGTCCAAATCTTCCAGGATGTCTGGGGGTCCCAACCCAGAAAAATATCTAAATTTGAAAACTCATTTCCTGCCTATAATATTAAAAAATTCACTAACACATGGAATGGATATTTTTTAACAATAATGTCTAATAGTGTATTGTATTACATTGCTCTGTTTTAACTTTTTTGACAATTTCTTGTTTCATTGTATGTAATGGCAGAGATAAGGGATTAATAAAGTACAACCATAACCACAATCATATAAACAGAAATCTATGCATGTGTAGTGGTGTTAACTACTCGCTGTTCGCAAACTGTGAGAGAGCGGATCGTAAACAAGGTTTTCCCGCTCAATCAAACGGCCAGGGTCAAATGGGGTGAGGTAGGATCCAAACGCCAGATTGGGAAGGACCAATCGGAGGGTCCCACAAGGTGGCCGGGGATTGGACAACCCGGCCACGAACAGGTATAAAAGCCAGAGCGCTGAGAGCTCTTGGCGAGTTCTGCTACACGAAGACCCAAGTCGGCCGAAGACATCTAGGACCCTGGACCAAGCCCTCCAGCCCTTATCAGGGCTAGGGCTCAGAGTAACCAGTGGTCGGCGAGAGATCTCCTAGGTCCAGCCAGAGGACGCTGTGAGAGCAGGGAGATTAGAGAGCCTGCAAGGTCCGGAGGCTGTGTCTCCTCAGGGTAACGGGTGAGGGGACCATATACCAGAGGTGGGACAAAGTCATTGTTATGCAAGTCCAAGTCGAGTCGCAAGTCATCAAATTCATGACTCGAGTCTGACTCGAGTCCAAGTCACATGACTCGAGTCCACATCTCATAGGTGGGACAAAGTCATTGTTATGCAAGTCCAAGTCGAGTCGCAAGTCATCAAATTCATGACTCGAGTCTGACTCGAGTCCAAGTCACATGACTCGAGTCCACACCTCTGCCATATACCCCTTAGTGTGATAGGGACTGTGTATTAAGATAATAAACCGTGTGTGCCATAAAGAAGTTTAGAAGTCCGTCCTTTACAACACTACACATTGTTATATGAAGACAAGTCCAGATATTGTGGCCAAGGTTTAGCAAATTGTTGTTTTTATTTACATAGCATAGCAATTTTGTTTTGATAGCAATATATTGGGTGGGACATTTTGAGCATATTTGAATATTGGGGGGGGGGGGGGTGGGTGATGTGTGTCCCCCTGTAATATATATTATAATTACAGCCTTGGAATAATAAAACAAAGTCATCGGACGCTCTGCGTGCGGTGATGCTCGTTATGTGACACATGGAAACCAACATTGCTCTCGATTAAAGTTTAGAAATAATTATAATCATAATTTAATTGCATAAAGTGCCCTTTAAACAATTGTGCTTTTTATATGCATAGTTCTAGATTACCACTTGGATCACAGCATGTTATATCGAAGTTATTTAATTTCGGCAGATTCACGCCTGATTGTTCTACCCAATGACTCTCACGTGTACGATGTGATTTCACAACATTTATAAATCAACTCGCGTTATCCCCTTTGGGGCCGTCCATAAATGACGTCACGCACCTAGGGGGGGGGGGGGGTTGAGAAATGTGACGTCACATCAAATGCGCAACTTTAAATAAATATAGACAACACGTTCTACTTGATTAAATATACGTTTTAGTATTTATTTTCTCCTACAACATCAGAGTACAGCGCCAAATTAAATACCCACTACAATGACAATAGTTTAAATCCATTTGAAGCATGTTTTATTTTCAAAATGGAAATAAGGTTTTGGGGGGGGGGGAGCAGAGCTTTGTGACGTCATATTTGAGGGGGGGGGGTCTGACTTTTTGTGACGCCGTGTGACGAGGGGGGCGGGGGTCAAAAATCGTCCAAAATCGCGTGACGTCATTTATGGACAGCCCTTTGGGACATTGCCACGTTACCCCTCAGGGGGTCCGCACAACCCACCCCCCACCCACCCGGTTACGCTGTGGGCAGCAGAGGGCAGCAACATCCATTGTTAGCCTGTACTTCTATGCTTCCGTGCCTTCGCTTCTCTCCCCGGGACAAACCCTACAACTGCACAGTGAGGTATGATCAAATAGTCACCCACCATTCACGCTACGTGGGTAGGGCCTTCATCCAGCAGTGCATTGACTATGTCTGATGATCATCATAATCCATACCTAGTAGTGTAGTGTATAGTGTAGTGTACAGTAGTGTGTAGTGTATAGTAGTGTAGTGTATAGTGTAGTGTATAGTCTAGTGTAGTGTATAGTAGTGTAGTGTATAGTGTAGTGTATAGTCTAGTGTAGTGTATAGTGTAGTGTATAGTAGTGTATAGTGTAGTGTATAGTGTAGTGTACAGTAGTGTGTAGTGTATAGTAGTGTAGTGTATAGTGTAGTGTATAGTCTAGTGTAGTGTATAGTAGTGTAGTGTATAGTGTAGTGTATAGTCTAGTGTAGTGTATAGTGTAGTGTATAGTAGTGTATAGTGTAGTGTATAGTAGTGTAGTGTATAGTAGTGTATAGTGTAGTGTATAGTAGTGTATAGTGTAGTGTATAGTAGTGTAGTGTATAGTGTAGTGTATAGTGTAGTGTATAGTGTAGTGTATAGTGTAGTATATAGTAGTGTAGTATATAGTGTAGTGTATAGTGTAGTATATAGTAGTGTAGTGTATAGTGTAGTGTATAGTAGTGTATAGTGTAGTGTATAGTGTAGTGTATAGTGTAGTGTATATTAGTGTAGTGTATAATGTAGTGTATATTAGTGTAGTGTATATTAGTGTAGTGTATAGTGTAGTGTATAGTGTAGTGTATAGTAGTGTGTAGTGTATAGTGTAGTGTATAGTAGTGTATAGTAGTGTATAGTCTAGTGCAGGGGTCGGCAACCAAAACAACAAGAAGAGCCATTTCCTTCCAATTCGGTACAAAATTCAGTATTTCAAGAGCCGCAATGCATCTATGTACGTACATATCGTCAAGAAGCAGCCCGTAAAGAGCCGCATGCGGCTCCGGAGCCGTAGGTTGCCGACCCCTGCTCTAGTGTATAGTGTAGTGTATAGTGTGGTGTATAGTAGTGTAGTGGTGGTGGTGTTGCGCCACCATTGGGTTATTGCCCCTCCCCCCTCCACCATCTGCGCGTGCCCACAACGGCACAACCACGGGGCTCGCTCCCCTCGCAACGAACATCAACCATCGCCCGCCAAACTAGTGTACAAAACTCAGGGCGCTCGGCAGATTCACGGCTGGTTCATAAGCCAACTGGCTACATTCTTGATCATTAACATCGCGTTATTGTCGTTGTTGTTTCACGTATCTCCACGCCGTTTCTGTTAACGATACCGTTATGTGAAGGCCTAGGAGGACGGAGCGAAGCCTACGCGCTTGCCTGGATCCCTCGGCCGGGTCGAGCGCTCCCTGCTCCCCGTGATCGCGTTGGGTGGGGGTAGGTCACCAGCGGCAAGTTACGCATTTTATTTTATTTCTTTTTTGTGTTTGCGCGCAGTGGTTATTTATTTTAACGCGGCGTTTATTAACGATGTTGGTGTTTTCCGTTGCTCTAGCAAGTTGAACGTGTGCCTTTAGGAAGTCTGGCTTTTGTAAGAATGTTAAGTGCTGCATAGGTAACGTAGTGTATATATTATATCAATGCTATTGTTGCAGTACAAAGTCTCGCATACGTCGAGTATACATTTTAATAACGTCTGGCTCTGGTAATGATTTTAATATAAAGTGATAACGGCCGTGGAGATTAAGTCGGCATTGCGAGAGCTCAATACGACCTCGCTTACTACTAATTATATACAACCGATTTAAGATGTTTTAAAGCAGGATAATAAACAACGTTAACTCGCACGAACTGTTGGAACAATTACTGATCCTGAGCAGAATCATAAAGAGGGTCTTAAACGACACACGCCGATTAACAACAGGATTTTAAATCGACTCGGGACATTTGACGGAACGAGTGAATACATTCTGAGATTATAGCCACTCGGCAATTCTCATTGTTTCTAAGTAATAAATTGTCAAAAAAAAATCGATCAAGCCGGTCTGTTAAGAGAGCCTCCTCCATATCCTTAGGGGTATATTTCGATGTCCAAACGGGTTTCAGACGAAAGCACGGTGTGGATTTAAAGCGATTCAAAGCATCTTTATTTACGACTACCCATCCATTCGTGAAAACCGTGCCAACGCGTAACTTGAAATTGCCCCCCCAAAAAAAAAAACCCAGACACGTCAGGGCATTGATTGGGGCAGATAAAGCCGTGTAGTCAGTTTCATAGCGATTTGCTTCTGGGCTTTTATAAGTTATTTTCAGAAAACGTGATGGATGAACTGACGGACAGATACAATATTTACTGGGTATAGCAATATGTAGTCTTATCAGCTTTTCCTTTATACGCTCCGGGGCAAGTGCAGAATCATAAGTTGTCAAAACATTATTAGAGAACACAGAAAGATCAGACCACATTTCCATCACCTCAATCGCTTCTTAGGTAGTCCTCAATTGAATCAGCAACCAAGTGCACGATCCTTCTCTATCCGATCACTTCAGTAATTGATTACTCGGGCGATTATTATTTAGGTCATTCGACTAATCGGACAACACAAATATTTGGGGAGGGAAAAAAAGTGGCATCTCTCTGCGCACGTGTGCCGCTGGACGGGAGGCAATGGACGGGGCTTGGTGACATCATCATCAGCTGCATCACTCTGGGCGTGGCTTGTGAGCGGGGTTTCCCACCTTCGGAAGGGCAGTATGTGGGGGTGACCTCCATTTTTAAAGGTCGCCCGAGTGATCGACCACGCACAAAGTACATGCTCGATTATCATTTTTAATCGCGTAATCGCCTTCATCGTCACACCGCCCCAGCTATAATCTCCCGCCCTACTTGCCACGAAAGGGACACCTCCACCGACCCACCTCTCCAGGCGCTTCACGTAACGGAACCACCGTCATGGGCTTACACGGCAGCTCGCTGAGGTGGTTTGGCACCAAACGCTCGGAAGGCGATCTGGACGGCAAGGTGTCCGCGTGGTGCAAGCGCTCCCCCAGCTACGACCACAACTGGACAGACCTGCACTACGCAGCCAGCCGGGGTGACCTCCACAAGCTCAACATCCTCCTGCACACGACAGGTAGCAGATGTGCCGTGTGTTGCGTGCTGTGCGTGGTGTGCAGGTTTGAAAGTGTGGCGTGGAAGAGGAGGGCGCCCGGGTGGTTCAGAGGTCAGAGTGTTGGGCTGACGCCGCTGAGATGCTGGGTTCTGATCTGGGTTTTAGCAGCCTCTGATTCAACATAATTATTAATTGTAATGAGTTGATGGTGTCTGCCTCTATACCAATGCAAACATATACGGTAGTAACATACTGAGAATTAAAGATAATGGTTTGACTGTCGTCCAGCGGACATCCGAATGCGGTTTGTGGACCAGAGGGCAATTAAATGGTAATCAGAAGTAGTTCTGTATTATCTGATTCCTTGAGCCATTTCCCTACATGAAGGGCTGCACTTGCTGTACACGAGTTCTGAATGGATACTCGGACTCCATTACCTTTAACCCCCAATAGCACAATCAGGTAATTTTTTTTTGTTTTACTCGGCACCACTTGTGTGAGCTAAACATTGATCGAGCTATTGAGTGCAGGTGATGTAAGTGCTCCAGGTACCACAGGCTGGACAGTGGGTGAAACTGCACAGCAGGTGCCCCCATATCACTCTGTGTACCAGGACCCATGCCGTCCACTGGCTCACATCAAACAAAACATGGTGGCCTCGCGCCTGGCGAATGTACAGCTACGCCTTTGCTGTTGGAACTGCTTCTTGTGTGTTAGTTTGTTGTCCTTGCCCCCCGCAACCTCCGATCAGCACGGTTGACTACGTACGGTGCGAAAGAAGTTCAACAAACACACGTACATAGACACGCATAGTCACTCACCCACTCACATAGTCACTCATCCACACACTCAATCACCCTCCGATTAGAACGGTTGGCTACTTAGTGCGAAAGAAGTTCAGCGTACTTAAGAAAGCGGCGGATCGTTCGTGTGTGCCACCGCGCTGTAATTGGACATTCGTCAGTGGCTGCTACGGCTCGGTAAACTCGTTACAAACTCTTGTCGCCATTTGCCCACCGATTTATCATCCCCCGTCGCGCTATCGGCGTCAAGCCTCTGAGACGTTGGAGCCTCGTTCGGAAGTGGATATCACAGAGCCGCAGCGCTTTCCCCACCGGATATCACAAAGCCATCACTCGTGATTCCTTCAAGTGACCTCGAATCCACTAATTAGAGGGCAGCACTTTTCCCACCGGATGTCACAGAGCCGCCACCCGGGATTCCTTCAAGTGACCTCAGATCCACTAATCGAAGGGCAGCACTTTCTCCACCAGATATCACAGAGCCGCCACTCGGGATTTCTTCAAGTGACCTCAGATCCACTAATCGAAGGGCAGCACTTTCCCCACTGGACATGACAAAGCCACCACTCGGGATTTCTTCAAGTGACCTCCGATCGACAAATTAGAGGGCAGCACTTTCCCCACCGGATATCACAAAGCTAACTCTGAGATGTAAATCTTCTGTTGAGCCCCCCACCCCCCGCCAATTCGCGCTGCAGTGATTTCCCCCCCGCCGCCGCCCCCCGCCGTTTTTTTGCAATGGCATCAGACACCGACTCGTGCGACCGCAAAGACTTCTACGGGAAAACGCCGCTGTACTGGGCGGCGTACAAGGGTCACAGGGCGTGCATGGAGCAGCTCATCGGCCACGGCGCGGACGTCAACAGCCAGTGCAAGCACGGCAGCACCCCGCTGCACACGGTCATCGGCCTCTACCCGGACTGCGCCATCCTTCTTATACAGGTCATTATCACCGTGTGTCAATGGGGCCTTGTAGAGGTCATTATCACTGTGTGTCAATGGGGCCTTATGAAGGTCATTGTCACTGTGTGTCAAAGGGGCCTTATAGAGGTCATTATCACTGTGTATCAATGGGGCCTTATAGATGTCATTATCACTGAGTGTCAATGGGGCCTTATTCAGATCATTATCACTGTGTGTCAATGGGACTTTATGAAGGTCATTATCACTGTGTATCAATGGGGCCTTATAGAGGTCATTATCACTGTGTGTCAACGGGGCCTGATACAGATCATTATCACTGTGTATCAATGGGGCCTTGTACAGGTCATTATCACTGTGTATCAATGGGGCCTTGTACAGGTCATTATCACTGTGTGTCAATGGGGCCTTAAACAGGTCGTTAGCACTGTGTATCAATGGGGCCTTTTTTTCCAGGAAGTGGCCCCGAAGCTTGCCATAACGTAAGGGACCGTGGTGGTTTACAGCCAACGTCAGTTGAGCGTTGGCAATTAGACCCAAGCAGAAACATAACATATACAAATGAATGTTTTATAATACTTTTTTTAATATATAGAATATATTATTGTCATCAGTATGACATGAGTATACCACGTTTTCAGTCGATACCACATTGGGAAGCGGGTTAAAATTAATTACAAGATTTGAGGATATGACAACAACAACAACAGAGTGAGTTAAATAAAAGCGTGTGATAATAGGTTTTACTCTTTCTGGCAATACAACAGGTGTAAAGATGTTCAAACATCAAATAGGAACCTTTTGCAAGGCATCAAGTCTGCATTAACCACACATACTTGTGGAAAAACATGCAAAACAAACATGCTTTGATAATATATAAATGGCTATCTCTGGTGTAGGCCAATCAGTTTCAAAGACAATGCATTTATTATCGGATCATGTTTGTTTACATGTATTGCCACTTGTACGCGTGGTTAATGCAGTCTTGATGCCTTGAACATCTTAACGCCTTTTGGCGTCATCTGGTCCAACCCATGTGAGACTAGGCTCTAAGGAAAGCAGTCTCGGGTGTGGACCAATCAACTTCAAGGACAGTGCATACATTATCAGAGTTGTGTTTTTTATTTGCATTATGACTGCAGGTATTGTGGTCTATGCAAACATGACTCCTCGTAAAAAAGGTGTCAGTTTTGTTGCCAGATAAAAGGGTAAAAAAACAATTATCATCTTAACACCTGTTGTATTGCCAGAAAGGGTAAAACCTTTTCTTATTTTCTTTTAATTTTTACCAGGTAAGGCCCACTGAGCTATATCGCTCTTTCTTCCAGAAGCTAACCGGCCATCACAAATGATAGCTGAGAACGACGTGGCTTGTCACATGGACATTTATAGCGGCTAAATACTCTCATGCGCATGTTGATTCTAAATGTGAAGGGGAAAACATCTGAGCCACCGTGGCGAGATGTTAACTACAATGACCCCTTCCACAGATGGTCTCGTCTGTGGTTTACTTTCATACTTATTAGTTTTTCCTCCTCTCAGCCATCAAATTATTTATGGTGACGTACAGCGCCTTGGAAACCTTACGTTGTAAATGTAATTTATATCATTCTCGGCACCCGACAATGCCTTCCCCTTTTCTGTGCCAGATATTTCACGTTTAAACAAATGTTTGATTTTGTTTGCGTGCCACGCAAAGACAAAGACATCCCATATAGCCTTCACCAGACTGTTGGGGCAAGTGCTGTTAGCGAGCACCTCTGAAGGTCAGAGCACGGCACAGGAGCGGGTTGTGTGGCCAGCACCACAACTGGCCACATTTGTACCCCCAGTGCCGATGTTTACACACCGCACCAGCTGCTCATTTAAGGTGAAATCGACCGAGGTGAGAGGCCCAGAACCGGTTAAGATAATCGTTGCTGGTGTTGGCCTTGAGCGGGATCGTACTTGGGTCGCCTGGTTCTGCGGGCATCACGTCTGCCGCTGCACTACCTGTATGCTGCCATCTAGTGGCAGCATCTGGTCATGATCAAAATTTCGATTTAAAGCTTTCGTGACTGCAGGGATTCATCTTCTTGGTTCTTTCGGTAAAGTCACGTAGAAGGGAAATATTAAAATAATAAAAATAAAACATAATAAAATAATTCTCACGACGTTTCGGCCACAACGCAAGCAGCAGTCCTCAGGTGAAGAACAGGTCTGTCGGGAAGACAGCGTCTGAATGACGCTGTCTTCCCGACAGACCTGTTCTTATTTTATTATGTTTTATTTTTATTATTTTATTATTTCCCTTCTACGTGACTTTACCGAAAGAACCAAGAACATGATCAAAATGTTTACCAAATAAATCAAAGTTGACAGAATTAATTGAAACATGACTGGCTGCAGGCTGATGTCAAGTTGAAAAACGCATGGCTGTGAAAGGAGTTACTCGATTATCCGTGGGTGGATTGCCCGTCTTACGGATTAACCGTGCTTGCGAAATCGATTTACGCGTGAAGGGTCAGTGGACCCAGTGCCCACTTGAGCGCACACGCGTCGGTGAGTGAACCGAGACAATAGCAACAGGTGACACATGTTTGTCCCTCATTTACAGATACTTTGCGTTGCCTGCGTTTTTGTTTTATCTGGGCCACTCCTTCCCGCTCCGTTATTAATTCATTTGTATTTTACCAGGTTAGGCCCACTGAGCTATATAGCTCATTTTCAGAAACGACCTGGCCACGAATGATAGCTCAAAAATGTGGGCTTATCACGTAGGAAATGTTTCGCAGCAAAATACTATTAAACGCTTGTCGATTCTAAATGTGGAGGGAATAACTGGAGGATCCGGAGAAATATCCACGCGACCACGGGGTGAGAGACATGCAAACTCCAAATAGACAGGCGTCAGGGTCAAGATCGAACCCACAGCCTCATGTATACCAGGCGAGGTAGTTAACATCTCGCCACCGTGGCGTCCCGCGTTACCCCCGATGACCGAGAGATGACTGTGAATATGATTTTGTCCATCCAGTTGTCTGTCCATCATCACCGACCAATCAGAACGCTCCGTACTTCACCGTGCAGGGTTGGTAAAGGCAGGGAGTGTAGATGTGGGGGCATTTCAGTACAGGGACAGCGATGGACTTAGCTGACCGCCCTCTTCTGCCCACTCTTTTAGCTGCAACGTACCACGATCCCTAAGAATCACCGAATGGACGAATCCGTTTTTTTTAGCGTACCAATGTAACAAAGGTCGTGGAAGCGACTTCTGGAATCCGGTCTTTATTTGTCTTTCGTTCACAACACTCCCGTCTTACTCCTTCACGCTGCTGACAGACAGCGTGAGAGAGAGAGAGACACGCGCGGCCACGTGGCAGCCTGGACCCCGCTCCAGCGTGGCCTCACCCTCCGTTCGTTCCAGATCTGACCACGTGTTGTCCGTCTCCACCCCTTTTAATACCCGGGTCACGTGGTACCTTTCCACCAATCCTGGTTACCCTCTATGGAATCTTCTAGACTCCATGGTACGTTCCCAGGACCACGCTCCTGACTCGTGTCCCCCCATTGGCTGTGGCTAAAGCCAGCAGAACCAATCCTCTACTTACAGATGTCACCTTCCCATTATGTCAGGGCCACGCCCCTAGACTTCCCCCCCATTGGCTATGGGCCAGGACCGGCAGAGCCAATCATCGTAACGAGGTGTGATCCATCAGCAACCCGGATATATCCTCACATTACACATGCACCACCCCTTCAACGAAGCCCTCCCCAATGCTCGCTGCCCCTTTTGTCAACGCACGTCGCCAACAATGAGACGATCTCTGTCCCACGACAGCACGGTGCGGACGTGAACCAGTCGGACAAGTGGGGGGTCACCCCGATGTACCTGGCGGCGTGCAACGGCCATCTGGACGGGCTGCGACTGCTGGTGCACGCTGGTGCCGTCATGGCCTACAGGAACAAGGTAACTACAGCCTGTTGGGTGGCATCATTAGCGGCATGGCCTACAGGAACAAGGTGACTACGCCCTGTTGGGTGGCATCATTAGCGTCATGACCTACAGGAACAAGGTAACTACAGCCTGTTGGGTGGCATCATTAGCGTCATGGCCTACAGGAACAAGGTAACTACAGCCTGTTGGGTGGCATCATTAGCGTCATGACCTACAGGAACAAGGTGACTACGCCCTGTTGTGTGGCATCATTAGCGTCATGACCTACAGGAACAAGGTGACTACGCCCTGTTGTGTGGCATCATTAGCGTCATGGCCTACAGGAACAAGGTAACTACGCTCTGTTGTGTGGCATCATTTGCGGCATGACCTACAGGAACAAGGTAACTACGCCCTGTTGGGTGGCATCATTAGCGTCATGGCCTACAGGAACAAGGTGACTACGCCCTGTTGTGTGGCATCATTAGCGTCATGACCTACAGGAACAAGGTAACTACGCTCTGTTGTGTGGCATCATTAGCGTCATGACCTACAGGAACAAGGTGACTACGCCCTGTTGTGTGGCATCATTAGCGTCATGGCCTACAGGAACAAGGTAACTACGCTCTGTTGTGTGGCATCATTAGCGTCATGACCTACAGGAACAAGGTGACTACGCCCTGTTGTGTGGCATCATTAGCGTCATGGCCTACAGGAACAAGGTAACTACGCTCTGTTGTGTGGCATCATTAGCGTCATGACCTACAGGAACAAGGTGACTACGCCCTGTTGTGTGGCATCATTAGCGTCATGGCCTACAGGAACAAGGTAACTACGCTCTGTTGTGTGGCATCATTTGCGGCATGACCTACAGGAACAAGGTAACTACGCCCTGTTGGGTGGCATCATTAGCGTCATGGCCTACAGGAACAAGGTAACTACGCCCTGTTGGGTGGCATCATTAGCGTCATGGCCTACAGGAACAAGGTGACTACGCTCTGTTGGGTGGCATCATTAGCGTCATGACCTACAGGAACAAGGTAACTACGCCCTGTTGGGTGGCATCATTAGCGTCATGACCTACAGGAACAAGGTAACTACGCTCTGTTGGGTGGCATCATTAGCGTCATGGCCTACAGGAACAAGGTGACTACGCCCTGTTGTGTGGCATCATTAGCGTCATGGCCTACAGGAACAAGGTGACTACGCTCTGTTGGGTGGCATCGTTAGCAGCATGGCCTACAGGAACAAGGTAACTACGCTCTGTTGGGTGGCATCGTTAGCGGCATGGCCTACAGGAACAAGGTAACTACGCTCTGTTGGGTGGCATCGTTAGCAGCATGGCCTACAGGAACAAGGTAACTACGCTCTGTTGGGTGGCATCGTTAGCAGCATGGCCTACAGGAACAAGGTAACTACGCTCTGTTGGGTGGCATCGTTAGCGGCATGGCCTACAGGAACAAGGTAACTACGCTCTGTTGGGTGGCATCATTAGCAGCATGGCCTACAGGAACAAGGTAACTACGCCTGTTGGGTGGCATCATTAGCGTCATGGCCTACAGGAACAAGGTAACTACGCTCTGTTGGGTGGCATCGTTAGTGGCATGGCCTACAGGAACAAGGTGACTACGCTCTGTTGGGTGGCATCATTAGTGGCATGACCTACAGGAACAAGGTAACTACGCCTGTTGGGTGGCATCATTTGCGGCATGGCCTACAGGAACAAGGTAACTACGCTCTGTTGGGTGGCATCATTTGCGGCATGGCCTACAGGAACAAGGTAACTACGCCTGTTGGGTGGCATCATTTGCGGCATGACCAAGCTGTGACGCGTTTGCCTCTTGCGGGATACGTTTGCGGTTCGAGACCCAACGCGGCCGGATGTTTGAGATCCCGTGCGTGACGTTATCGGAAAGAGAGTGCCGTTGTCAGGTTTGAAAAATGGGGGCGGCAGTCATCGGCCCCCCACTGCGACGCTACTGCAGACTATGTGAAACGTAATAATGAAAATTGAACACATTCGCCAACAATATAATCTCAATTTCGATTTAAAGCTTTCGTGACTGCAGGGATTCATATTCTTGGTTCTTTCGGTAAAGTCACGTAGAAGGAAATAATGAAAATAAAACTATAAAATTATCACAACGTTTCGATTGCAACACAAGCAATCATCATCAGGTGTGAAAACCACAGCAAGAAATTGATGATTGCTTGTGTTGCAAACGAAACGTCGTGAGAATGTTATTATTTTCTTTTTATTATTTTATTATTTCCCTTATACGTGACTTTACCGAAAGAACCAAGAATATAAATATGATCAAATTCTAATCCTAATTTATATTAACAGAGCGCCTTCGCTCAAGGCGCTTGACATAGCTTAAAAAACGATGACAGAGTGGCATGATGTAGTTGACGGGCGTACGAGGATTGAGGAACGAGTGACAGCGCTAGGGGCGTACTTTGGGATCATGAAAGGGTAGGGGAGGGACGAGAAGGAGTGGAGGGGCGAGGGGAGGCAAGCGGAAGACAAGGAGCAACAGTCAAATATAGAATAGGCGACATTTCAGGCAGTGGGAATAAAGCAATGGTTTTATCATAACGCACAAGCAACGTGATTTTCGTCGAATCGCGATCGCGACCATTCGTATCGGTGCCCCCACTGTTCCTCGCACGTCACGTGACGTCACCGTGCTGCCCGACTAATGCGCAGGCCGTAGTCGGGGCCACCTGACCTCGCTTCACCTTGCTTCGGAGCGTCAACTCGGTGGAGTGGAAGTTGCGCCGGTGTTTATATTCGACAAAGGCAGCAACAATGAGACAACTGTTTAGCAGTTTCGCCGGAGTGTCGGATGTACTCGAAACATTTTTTTAATCCGCTCTGGAATGGTGATGGCGCTTTCATTTTTGTGTAAGTGCCAAACCAATGACTTAGCCCATCAATACTCCATATTTTCTCAGGCTGTAAATATCCGCCTTCAAAAATAACGCCCCATACGTGGAGCTAGAATTTAGGCGTTTTGAACCTGAGGTTGCCCGATTCGTGAAGCTGTCCATTGGCGGAACGGCTTACCCGAGGGGCGTAGTGAAAAGGACCCTGGGTAATTACTCCGCCTGACAAAAACGTGGCTCTCAATTTCAATCAATCGCTCAATATTAATTTTACGTGCCAATATCGCCCCCCCCCCCCCCTCCCGTAAAGTGGGCATCGGTGCACATTACAGCGGAACGGGAAGAGTACGAAGGGGGTGGAGGGAGGGGGAGGGTGGCACGGAAGCAACAGGAATGAAAAGAGAAAGGCGTGACGATCCTCGAGCAGGGTGAATCGCGATGGGGAAGCCCAGCCGTGCTTCCTAAGCGGGTAGCGTGGGAAAAGGTTTCGGCGGTACACCAAAAAATTAACTGAAAAGTAAAGAGACGGTTTTAATTGAATGATTCATGGGAAGAAGGAATATCGATGGAAGGGTCAATTTTCCACCATCGGGGCACACGGACAACTCGCTGGTTTTATTGACCCCTAAATTTCAGGGCATCGTGGGGGGGGCTCTGTCCTCTCCTCGCTGCAAAGGACCCCCGGCGTTAAATTTCCCCGCACGCTCCAGCGGGTGAAATGAAACTCTCCGATGCCTAACGTGAAACCCCTCCAGAGTTTCCAAAGCTAACGGCACCTCTGACCCGACTCAAATAGAACATTTAAACAAAACCCGCAATGAGATACGTATACACTAACTGGTCTCCCTTGGCTACGCTGCTCTTAAATGCCACCTTAGCCTGGCTCTCTCACTCAGGCTAGGGTGGCACTCTTCAAGAGCAGGGTAGCTCTATCAGCCAGGCTAAGGCACCCTTCAAGAGCAGGGTAGCTCTATCAGTCAGGCTAAGGCACCCTTCAAGAGCAGTGGAGCTCCGTCAGTCAGGCTAAGGCACCCTTCAAGAGCAGTGGAGCTCAGTCAGGCTAAGGCACTCTTCAAGAGCAGTGGAGCTCTGTTAGTCAGGCTTAGGCACCCTTCAAGAGCAGGGTAGCTCTATCAGTCAGGCTAAGGCACCCTTCAAGAGCAGTGGAGCTCTATCAGTCAGGCTAAGGCACCCTTCAAGAGCAGTGGAGCTCAGTCAGGCTAAGGCACTCTTCAAGAGCAGTGGAGCTCTGTTAGTCAGGCTAAGGCACTCTTCAAGAGCAGTGGAGCTCTATCAGTCAGGCTAAGGCACTCTTCAAGAGCAGGATAGCTCTATCAGCCAGGCTAAGGCACTCTTCAAGAGCAGTGGAGCTCTGTCAGCCAGGCTAAGGCACCCTTCAAGAGCAGGGTAGCTCTATCAGTCAGGCTAAGGCACCCTTCAAGAGCAGGGTAGCTCTCTCAGTCAGGCTAAGGCACCCTTCAAGAGCAGTGGAGCTCTGTCAGCCAGGCTAAGGCACCCTTCAAGAGCAGGATAGCTCTATCAGTCAGGCTAAGACACTCTTCCACAGCAGTGGAGCTCTGTCAGCCAGGCTAAGGCACCCTTCAAGAGCAGTGTAGCTCTATCAGTCAGACTAAGGCACTCTTCAAGAGCAGTGGAACTCTCTCAGTCAGGCTAAGGCACCCTTCAAGAGCAGGGTAGCTCTATCAGTCAGGCTAAGGCACTCTTCAAGAGCAGGGTAGCTCTATCAGTCAGGCTAAGGCACCCTTCAAGAGCAGGGTAGCTCTATCAGTCAGGCTTAGGCACCCTTCAAGAGCAGTGGAGCTCTATCAGTCAGGCTAAGGCACTCTTCAAGAGCAGGGTAGCTCTATCAGTCAGGCTAAGGCACCCTTCAAGAGCAGGGTAGCTCTATCAGTCAGGCTAAGGCACCCTTCAAGAGCAGGGTAGCTCTATCAGTCAGGCTTAGGCACCCTTCAAGAGCAGTGGAGCTCTATCAGTCAGGCTAAGGCACTCTTCAAGAGCAGGGTAGCTCTATCAGTCAGGCTAAGGCACCCTTCAAGAGCAGGGTAGCTCTATCAGTCAGGCTTAGGCACCCTTCAAGAGCAGTGGAGCTCTATCAGTTAGGCTAAGGCACTCTTCAAGAGCAGTGGAGCTCTATCAGTCAGGCTTAGGCACCCTTCAAGAGCAGTGGAGCTCTATCAGTCAGGCTAAGGCACTCTTCAAGAGCAGGGTAGCTCTATCAGTCAGGCTAAGGCACTCTTCAAGAGCAGTGGAGCTCTATCAGCTAGGCTAAGGCACTCTTCAAGAGCAGGAAAGCTTAGCCAGACTAAGGTACTATACTCTTTGGTTCTTCCGGTAAAGTCACGTAGGTATAAAATAATGATGACGGACGCTTGTGTTGCGCCCAAAACGTCGTGGTTTATCTTATTTTCTACCCACGTGACTTTAACTAAAGCTCCAAAGAGTATGGATTCCTGCAGTCACGAAAGCTTCAAATCAAGAATGAGACTAAGGTACTCTTCAAAAGCAGGTTAGTTCATGAAGAGTCTACGTGGCTTTACCGAAAAAACCAAGAATATGAATTTGATCATTGTCGTAATGCGCCTCGAGCATAAAGGCGCCGCTTGAATTTGCATGAGATGATAATAATAATAATAGTTCAATTTGTAACGCGCGCAAATTTGCAGACGTAGTGGCCTGAGTTTGTGATGACCACGTTATGGCAGGCCAAAGTTGACTCAAGGTGACTATCGATGGAGGCTGGGGTATTGCCGGGGCAATTAAAGTCACCTGTAAGCACGAGCCTGTGAGATGGGTTAGGAATCAGATATAGGAATTCCGAAAGCTCATTTAAGAAGGTGTTGATGCTGTCATCTGGAGGGCGATAGATGGAAATGATGGAAAAGCATTCGTTGTTAGTAGTAAGATAACCGACTGTAGATTCAACTCTTTTTTTCGTGGCGGCGGGGCGGGGTGTGAATTCTCGCCGGGCAGAAGACAGGCGAGATTCCCAAGCAGCTGGCGACGCGGGCGTCGGTGGTGTCGTGGCTGGAGGCCTGCGCCAGCACCCCGCGCTCCCTCAAGCACCTGGCGCGCGTGCGCATCGCGCGCCAGCTGGCGCGGCCGAGGAGGGAGGAGGCCGTGCGTCGCCTGCGCCTGCCCGCCGTCCTGGAGAGCTACCTGATGTTCGACGACCTGGCGCAGTGCCTCGCCGACGAGAGCCTCCTGCTGCTGCTGCTGCTGCTGCCGCCCGTGCACGGCGCCAGGGCCGACCAGCTGGGCGCCAACGACGCTGCCGACGACGACGCCGGCGGCGGGCGGACGTGAAATGGGCTGTCGCGCGACGGACGTTGCTCTCTTGCGGCGGGGCTGGTAGTGGAGGTGCGGGGAAGTTGCCGTCTACCCCTGCTGCTGCTGCTGCTGCTGCTGTGAGCAGTAGAGAGAGAAGGGAGGCTTGGGGGGGGGTCCCACATGTTTTTTTTTTTTAAACCAAAGTTTGAGTGGGGGGCACGGGGAGTGGGGGGAGCGGGTTGAGTCTTAGAACCTGGCAGGCGCCTACGCGGAAGTGGAGATGGGCAAAGAAGCTGCCGCCAAACCGTCTCTGGGAGGAGGCTCTGCGGTGTCCGCTTCTGCGGGCCGCTGTCACCCGACGCGACGAGTTGGTCGGCAACACGGGGGGGAGGGGGGTGGGTAAAAGACTAACCAAGCTGAAGAGAAACCAACGTGAGCTCGTGGATTAATGCGCAACGCTTTCCGACGTCCGTTTGTCTTGGGAAGCATTTTGGTGAGCGGCATGGAAGCCTATTCGATTTGAAGCTTTCGCGACTGCGGGGATTCATATTCTTGGTTCTTTCGATAAAGTCACGTAGAAGGGAAATAATAAAATAATAAAAATATAAAACAATCAAAATTCTCACGACGTTTCGACTGCAACACAAGCAATCATCATCAGGTGTGAAATCCACAGCAATAAAATTTGAGGAAAAACCGCCACTTTTTTCAAAATTTCTTGCTGTGGATTTCACACCTAATGATGATTGCTTGTGCTGCAGTGGAAACGTCGTGAGAATTTTAATTGTTTTATATTTTTATTATTTTATTAATTCCCTTCTACGTGACTTTACCGAAAGAACCAAGAATAGGCATGGAAGCCGGCAGGTGTCTTCTGTAGCAGCGTGTTGAGTGTGAGAAATTCACTTGCATATTTGCCGAGAGTTAACAAACAAACACATTTTAGGTTTCGCGTCTTTGACAACGGTGACAATCTTACCGGGTGGGAGCGGGTGGGGGGAGCGGGGGGGGGTTTATTGACCGAGAAATTTTGGTCGCCATTAGTTTTTGTATGCTGCTCCGGTTTCGGGGTCTTCACGACTCTTCGCTTCACTCGGCCGGACTTTTACACATTTACCAACAGCTTCGTCCATCGCGGATCATCTTCATGAGAATCACGGTGACCTTGTATAATTCACCCCCTCTCCCCCCGTCATCTTCTAGCCCGGCACCTGAGCCCCCTCTCCGGTCCTTAGTACCTTAGCCTGGCTCTCTCAGTCAGGCTAAGGTGGTATTCTTCGAGAGTGTAAGGTAGCCCTCTCAGTCAGGCTCAGAGGTCGCAACCGGATACCCGTACCCTACCCGATACCCGGCTACCCGTACCCGGCCTGGTATGGGTACGGGTAGCCGTTTGCGACCCTGGTGAGGCCGGGTACGGGTATGGGTAGGCCGTGAGTCACTGGTGAGTCACCGTTTGTCACTCATTTCGGGTAGGGTACGGGTAGGGAATGGCTACCCGTACCCGGCCGGGTACGGGTAGCCATTTGCGACCCTGGTGCGGCCGGGTACGGGTAAGGAATCAAAACCCGTTTGCGACCTCTGGTCAGGCTTAGTTGCGCCGCCTGCACGATCGATAGCTACGCACGACATCGATTTCACGTGGCCCGCCAACACGTGCATTATTTTGGCTTGACGCTTTGCCGAACGGACACATTCCGAGGTCGCACTCGTCGCGCGCGCAGTGCTTGGCCACAGATGAAACACCAATGGCCTCGCTGCTGATCACGTCAAGTAGCATAAACCATCATCACGCGAACTCTGGTCATCCTCGGAGCAGCGGATGTTGGCTGACCATCGATTAAAGACGGCGGCCGCCGCTTTGCACGCTTTCGGATGCCCTTCTGCGGCCGTCTGGAACGCCCTTCCTTCTGATGTTAGGAAGCCACTGGAGCTATGCACTTTTATACGTAGCTTGAAAAGTCTTTTCTTTAGAACTCCTTTTTGTGTTTAGTTCGCTGTCCTTCCCCCGCACCTCCGATTAGCGCGGTTGGCTACGTACGGTGCGAAAGACGTTCAACATACGTACATACATACGTAGCTGAAGAACCCTGCATTGCATCACGTGTAGTGAGGTTGATGACCAGGGTGTTTTATCTTTGTACTATTTTATAACGTCTGTCGCTGGTTAATTTGCCACGTTGCTGGGCAATTTACCCGGCTATTGCCTTGCATGGTTTTTTATTTTATAACGCTCGCAAATTTTTTTTTTAAACAACGAATTTTATCGCACCCGTTCACTATGAGATAACCTCGGTTTTGTACGATACGCGCGACGGTGCATGATCACGGCCCTTTTTTGCCATTCCACTGGTGGATGATTGTGCGGTGGGGGGTGAGGGCTTACGTGAGCGTACTTTGTCGCGCCGTTCAGTGTGGGGCGGTAGAGGCGGTGGGAGCGTGGAAGTTGACGACGAGGGTGGATTTTAGATTTGAAGCTTTCGTGACTGCAAGGATTCATATTCTTAGGGTTTTTTCGGTAAAGTCACGTAGGTAAAAATTTAAATTAATAAAAATAAAATAATAATAAAATACATTTTTCTTACTTTTTTTTTACTTTTAAAACATTAAAATTAATAAAAGTAAAATTAAATAATAAAATACATTTATTTTATTTTTATTTTACTTTTAAAAAATTAAAATTAATAAAAGTTAAATAAAAATTAAATAATAAAATTATTTTATTTTACTTTTATGAATTTAAATTTTTTACCTACGTGACTTTACCGAAAAAATCCTAAGAATATGAGGGTGGATTTCTTTTGCCGCCGGTGCCTTCTGCCAGCCGCGGCGTTTGCTCCGCGCCAGGGGGCAGGCAACCTAAAACAACAAGGAGAGACATGTTTTTCTTTCGAGTTCGGTAAACAACAACAACAACAATATTTCAAGGGCACGTGGTTAATATGAGACGGTCCTTAAAGAATAACATGACGAATCAGTCCTTATTGACCCTCGTGTTTGCTTCGGAGCAGCAGGCTTTGCCGACCCCTGGCCAAGTTCAATTTGAACTTCATTGGTGAACTGGACTCCCACTATTAATAGGGTTTTTCCACTTTTTTCTGGCAACCAAACTGACACCTTTTGCAAGGAATCATGTTTACATTAACCTACAATACTTGCAGTCAAATGCAAACAAAAAACAATGCTCTGATAATTTATGCATTGTCCTTGGACCAATCAGTTTCAAGGACAATGCATAAATTATCAGAGTATTGTTTTTTGTTTGCATTTGACTGCAAGTATTGTAGGTTAATGTAAACATGATTCCTCGCAAAAGGTGTCAGTTTTGTTGCCAGAAAAAAGGGGAAACCCCTATTAGTATATTTTGGTACTGGCAAAGGAGGTCCCATGATGGACTCCCACTAGTAAACTGGACTTTCGAGAAGGGGAATTTTTTGTTTACGAATTTCAAGAGCCGCCACCGCCCCGCGGGTTGGCTGACCCCTGCCCCATAACAACGGAGTCCGTCCGACCTCATCGGATCTTGGAAGCTGGGCAGGATTGAGCTTTGCCGGGCGACCGGCCGCGCATCATAACCTGGCGTTGTGGGCCACGGCGGGTCTACGTAGGGAGCATGCGGAGGGGCAGGACTGTGCTCCCAGATCCACGCTTCCCGCCTTTACCAACCCGCACTGCAGAGGTCGCGAACGGGTTTTGATTCCTTACCCGTACCCTGCAGAGGTGGGAAACGGGTTTTGATTCCTTACCCGTACCCGGCCGCACCAGGGTCGCAAATGGGTACCCGTACCCTACCCGAAATGAGTGACAAACGGTTACTCACCAGTGACTCACGGCCTACCCGTACCCGTACCTGGCTGCACCAGGGTTGCAAACGGGTACGGGTAGCCGGGTATCGGGTAGGGTACGGGTATCGGGTACCCGGTTGCGACCTCTGACGCACTGAAGCAGTGTGTAGGGCTGAACGATTTGGGGAAAATATCCAATTGCGATTTTTCTGACAGATATTGTGATTTGATTTGCGATTGCATTTTTTAAAAGTCAAGCCTTCAGTTCAAAATTCACTGTGTAATAGATTTTAAACACGTGATGGAGCATTACCACGTGATACCATCAAAATATGAACTGCTCTATATATTATAATGCAAGGATGAGGACTTTAAAGATATGAATTGCTTCCAACATGTTTTTATTACAATGTTTTAATTGAAATAGAATAAGTTGAATAAATGAAGTTATTATAATAATAAAATAATAAATCAATTCCAATAAGAAAGTCAAAGGACTTTTCAAATCTCAAAAAATCGCAGCCTTTGTTTAAAATTTTAAATCGATGAATTGGTCAGGCCTACCAGTGTGGTCATGACATACGGTCGGATTACCCCCCGCGCCCTCATCCAGCAGGGCAATAATAATTAGTAATAAAACATTTACAATAACGGGTGTTTTTTTTTTTATCTTTCGTGCAACTGTCTGTGAGAGATCGGATTTGTTTAATTTAACATGCGGACTCCAAATGTACAGCAGGCGTCGGGGTCGGGGATCGAACCCCCGACCTTCTGCGTACCAGCCGAGGAGGGTAACGTCACATCCACCATGTCGCTTGTGGGAGCTGCAATTTGAAACGCATTCCTGCGGAGGGAGCTGGTAGGAACGTTGGACTGCTCGGTCAATGGCCTGCAGGGTCAACGGCGGCGTGGTGTATTCCGCAAATATGGCCGACTGTGAGAGCGAGCACAAGCCGGCGTGAGTAGGTTAAACGTTGAGTTTTATAAGGGCACCACGGGGTGACCAGCCCCTCACCACCCAGCCCCACCCAGCCCACCCAGCCCCTCCCCATCCTCCCCACCCAGCCCCTCCCTCCCCACCCAGCCCCTCCC
Source organism: Lampetra fluviatilis (assembly GCF_964198595.1). Taxonomy (NCBI): domain Eukaryota; kingdom Metazoa; phylum Chordata; class Hyperoartia; order Petromyzontiformes; family Petromyzontidae; genus Lampetra; species Lampetra fluviatilis. The sequence continues at coordinate 5,637,224 of NC_136312.1, read as the reverse complement.
TCCACGACGGACGGACGGACACAATAATCCCCTGTGGGATGGTGTAACCAGGAGGTTCCTTCCAGTATAATCAAACAGCCAAGAAGCAGCAGAAGACGCTCAGTCTCTGAGAAAGTGAAAGCAAAATTAAACGGCCAATTCTGAACGTAACGTTACATCCAAGAGAAAGGATTAAAGATGAAATGTCCCCGTGAGAGTACGGACCTCTTATCTAGCGGAACACGCAGTAACAACCGTTCCGTCCCTCGTCTCATTAACATACGGAGTATGATGATGATGGTGATGATTTGTGTGCTGCCCACGGTATGGGAACTGACAGCTAAAGGTGCAGCCCTGCAATTCCTCGCCCACGTAACTGCCGGCGAAAGGGGCTGTCCACTCGATGGTGTTCGTGGGCCGACTTCTCCACGCCAGTCAGACGCGTTGGGAAGAAGTCGGAGTGCTGCCCACACACTACCGCAACCATCACGCGGCCTTGCCCATTGACTCAACGTGGTTGTGCAGTAGCTCATTTACACCGCTCGGGGGACACTGCCGTACCGGGAGATCGAACCGGGGCGACCTGGCGATTAAACAACGGCAGCATAGAGGCAACAGTACAACATCGGGGGGATCCGCTGCACTGCTCACAACAGCTCCGCAAGAGTCGATAACAGTCGGTCACACGCCACATCAAGCAAACTAAACTCAACACTATCAAAGCTATTGTTTTATGTTACCAGGTAAAGGCCTGCTGAGCTTAAATAGCTCTTTTTCAGAAGCGACCTGGCCACAAATGATAGCTCAGCCAAGTGCCTTGTCACGCGGACATGTATTATAGCAACCAAATATTCTGAACGCGTAGTGATGTTGATTCTGAATGCGGAGGGAAAAAAACCCGAGGACCCGGAGAAAAAGCTACGCGGCCATCACGAAGAGAGAGAGAGACACGCAAACTCCAAATATACAGCAGGCGTCATCTAGCCACCGTGATGATGATGAGACAGAGACGCAAACTCCAAATATACAGCAGCAGGCGTCAGGGTCGGAGTCGAACCCACGACCTGCACACCAGGCGAGGTAGTTAATATCTAGCCACCGTGACGATGATGAGAGAGAGACGCAAACTCAAAATATACAGCAGCAGGCGTCAAGTTCGGGATCGAACCCAAGACTTCCTGTATACCAGGCGAGGTAGTTAACATCTCCTAGCCACCGTGTTCATGATGAGAGGGAGACACACAAACTCCAATTATACAGTAGGCATCAGGGTCAGGATGGAACCCACGACCTCCTGTACACCAGGCGAGGTAGTTAACATCTCCTAGCCACCGTGTTCATGATGAGAGGGAGACACACAAACTCCAATTATACAGTAGGCATCAGGGTCAGGATGGAACCCACGACCTCCTGTACACCAGGCGAGGTAGTTAACATCTCCTAGCCTCCGCAGCGTCCAGGCTGAGCCGTGCTTAGCTCCCGAGGTGTCACGAGAGAGACGCCTTTGGTGAATTGGATCCCAGGCGGAACAATGTTAGCGGATTAGCGAAATCCTGAGGGGGGTTGGAGGGCACGGGACAGGTGGTGGTGCTGCTGCTGTACGAGCCCCGACTGCGAGAAACCACCCCATCGCCCCCTCCCCCCCCATGTCTGTTCCTCACTTTCTCTCTCCCGAACTCTCTCTTTATTTTACGATCAGAGGAAACAAGAAGATGCTCGGTTTAGTCGGCACTTTGCTTCGTTTATTATTTAGTTGTTGTTTTTCATTGCTCCCCCCCCCCCCCTTTTTAAATGAAAGATTTTACGTGTTTTACCATTGGGCAACAAAATCAATCTGTGCTAATTTCTTTGTCGACACAAACATCAACACGAAGAAGCACGCTCTGATCCTCCCCGTTACCCCTATCCCCTTTCTCTCTACCCCCTCTCTCTCTACCCCCTCTCTCTCTCTACCCCCTCTCGCTCTAACCCCTCTCTCTATCCCCTCTCTCTACCCCCTCTCTCTACCCCCTCAATCTCTACCCCTCTCTCTCTACCCCCTCTCTCTCTACCCCCTCTCTCTCTATCCCCTTTCTCTACCCCCTCTCGCTCTATCCCCTCTCTCTACCCCCTCTCGCTCTACCCCCTCTCTCTCTACCCCCTCTCTCTCTACCCCCTCTCTCTCTCTCTACTCCCTATCTCTACCCCCACTCTCTGTCTACCCCCTCTCTCTTTCTACCCCCCCCCCTCTCTCTCTGTCTACCACCTCTCTCCCTACCACCTCTCCCTCTCTCCCCTTGCCTCTCTCCAAAGCTCTCCACCGACCCACCCACCCACTCCCCCCCGCCCCCCACCCCCCGGCAGGTATTTTTAGCTGTGTGAGTGTCCCCAGGGGGAGGGGGGAGGGGGTGCGAGGCGGGCACCACATCGCCAACTGCGAGGCCAGTAGCACCCCAAAGGCCACAGCGCCAGTCACGAGCCGCCCCCCCCGTTACACCGAGTGTGTTCCCTACTCTCTATCGGTTAGCCCCCCCCACACCTCCCAGGATAAGTTAGAACCTGGGTCCATTAGTCGCCGGGACGGTGCCCACAATCACTAATTTCCTCGGGCTCCCCCTCCCAAAACCTCGCTGGTTGCGACTCACCCCGTCCCCTCCCCCCAGCAAGCGAGACTCATGGAGCTGAACGGCCACTTCTCGTCCTGGTACCGGCTGTCGGCCTGGTGAGTGAGTGGGTGAGTGCGTGGGTGGGTGGGTGGGTGAGTGGGTGGGTGGGTGAGTGGGTGAGTTTGTGGGTGAGTGGGTTAGTTTATTGAGTGAGCGGGTGAGTACGTGAGTAGGTGAGTTTGTTGAGTGAGCGGGTGAGTATGTGGGTGGGTGGGTGAGTGGATGGGTGGGTGAGTTTGTTGAGTGAGCAGGTGAGTACGTGGGTGAGTGGATGGGTGAGTGGGTGAATGGGTGAGTAGGTGGGTGAGTTTGTTGAGTGAGTGGGTGTGTGTTTGTATGACTGAGTGAGTGGGTGGTTAAATAAGTGGGTGAGTCATCGAGTGAGTAAATGGTCGAGTGAGTGGGTGGTTGAGGGAGTGAGCGGCAAGGGGGCGAGTGAGTGAATAAGCAGTTAAATGGGTGAGTGGTTAAGTAGGTGAGTGGTTAAACGAGTGAGTGGTTAAGTAGGTGAGTGGGTCGGTGAGTGGTTAAATGAGTGAGTGGTTAAACGAACGGATTAGAGACCAGTGAGTGAGATAGTGAGTGGGTGAGTGAGTGAGTGGGTGAGTGGATGCTTTACTGGGTGAGTGAGTGGATGCGTTATTGGGTGAGGGAGTGGGTGAGTGGATACGTTACTGGGTGAGTGAGTGGGTGATTGAGTGGGTGAGTGAGTGGGTGAGTTAGTGGGTGAGTGAGTGAGTGAGTGGATGCGTTATTGGGTGAGGGAGTGGGTGGGTGGATGCGTTATTTGGTGAGTGAGTGGTTGAGTGGATGCGTTAGTGAGTGAGTGAGTGGGTGAGTGGATGCGTTATTTGGTGAGTGAGTGGGTGAGTGGATACGTTACTGAGTGAGTGAGTGGGTGAGTGGATGCGTTATTGGGTGAGTGAGTGGGTGAGTGGATACGTTACTGAGTGAGTGAGTGGGTGAGCGGATGCGTTAGTGGGTGAGTGGATGCGTCATTGGGTGAGTGAGTGGGTGAGTGGATGCGTTACTGGGTGAGTGGTTGAGTGGATGCGTCATTGGGTGAGTGGTTGAGTGGATGCGTCATTGGGTGAGTGAGTGGGTGAGTGGATGCGTGAGTGTTTGAGTGGGTGGGTGAGTGGATGCGTCATTGGGTGAGTGAGTGGATGCGTTAGTGGGTGAGTGAGTGGGTGAGTGGATGCGTCATTGGGTGAGTGAGTGTGTGAGTGAGTGTGTGAGTGGGTGAGTGGATGCGTTACTGGGTGAGTGAGTGGGTGAGTACATGCATTATTGGGTGAGTGGGTGGGTGGGTGGTTGAGTGGGCAAGCAAGCGAGTAAGCTGGTGAGTGAGTTCACAAGCAGTGGATTAAGCGACGAGTCAGTATTCGCGTTCGTTCCGATCAACAGCTCCCTTTCTTGCGACGCAGCTTTAGCCGCGCTAAATGACAAAATAAATAAGCGGGCAAAGTCGCCGTCAAATATCTCCATCTCTGCACATGCCTTACATAACCCCAATTAGCCGTTCGGCCGCACTTCTGAGACCGCACACCATCAGAGGAATTTTTGATTTGAAGCTTTCGTGACTGCAGGAATCCATTCTCTCTGGTTCTTTGGGTAAAGTCACGTTGGTAAAAAAATACAAATTGTGATATATTATTATATTTTTTTATTTGAAGCTTTCGTGACTGCAGGAATCCATACTCTTTGGTTCTTTCGGTAAAGTCACGTTGGTAGAAAAATACAAAATAAATATTGTGATATATTATTTTCTTTTTCGATTTAAAGCTTTCGTGACTGCAGGAATTCACATTTTTGGTTCTTTCGATAAGGTCACGTAGAAGGGAAATAATGAAATAAAAAATAAAATAAATAAGAATTAAATAAAAATATATAAAACAATAAAATAAATTATTTCCCTTCTACGTGACTTCACCGAAAGAACCAAGAATATATATATATTATTTTTTGTTTTATTTTACCTTTCTGCCTACGTGACTTTACCGAAAGAACCACAGAGTATCGGAGGGAATTGAATCAGGACCAGCAGAAACGTCTGTCCCTGTTGTGTAAACGAACGCGGCGTGGTCGTCCCATCAGCGCGATGTTGACGACTGGGCGATCTTCCAGGGCGAGGAACCATCTCGGGACGACATGGGGACAGAGTTGAGCAACAGAACGACGTAAACGCATCACTCGAAGACAGAAAGTATGAAGAGGGTCACTGTCTGCGACTTATATTTTACACACACACACTGCTCGAGGATTAGGAGGGGGTAGATGCGGCCATCCAGGGCGGTGCGGGCACATCATTGATAGCCCACGGGGTACGGGAGTTTCACAAGGACATCTGTGTGTGATCCACCAATCCTAACTGCCGCTGCACCGGATGCACTACAGGCAGCCCGCGTGCAGCAGCAGCAGTAGTAGCCACCATCATCATCAGCAGCAGCATCATCATCAGCACCATCATCAGCAGCATCATCACCACCATCATTATCACAATCATCATCACCATCAGCAGCAGCAGCACCCTCATCATCACCACCATCATCACCATCATCACCACCCCCACCATCACCACCCCCATCATCACCATCATCACCACCATCATCACCACCATCATCATCACCACCATCATCACCATCATCACCACCATCATCATCATCATCACCATCATCACCATCATCATCACCACCATCATCATCACCACCATCATCACCATCATCACCACCCCCACCATCACCACCACCATCATCACAATCATCATCATCACCATCATCATCACCACCATCATCACCATCATCACCACCATCATCATCATCACCATCATCACCACCATCATCATCATCACCATCATCACCACCATCATCGCCACAATCACCACCACCATCACCACCATCACCACCACCACCACCACCACCATCATCACCACCGCCACCATCAACACCATAACCACCATCATCACCATCACCACAATCACCACCACCATCACCACCACCATCACCACCATAATCATCAGCACCATCATCAGCACCATCATCATCATCACCATCATCATCACTACCATCATCACCATCACCACCACCATCACCACCATCACCACCACCACCATCACCACCATCACCACCACCATCACCACCATCACCACCCCACCACCATCACCATCACCACCACCATCACCCCCCCCCCCCACCACGCGAGGCAAATTCATTTAGTTCCCCAAATCGGTTCTTCCCGTGCGCCTTCACGATGTCGCTGCCGGCGCCGTGAGCCACTGTGGGCGATGGTGACACCACGCAGATCGCCCCCGTCTCTCAAGTCGCCCTGGGTACAGGGGAGGGTGGACCTTCTTCAGTCCACCCACAGTTGCAGCGACGCGCAGGGAGAGATTTCGGATGGCCTAGTCATAGGAGGAAGTCGAGAAGAAAAGTGTTGACGAATGACCGGCGAATTCACAATTGACCGCACGCACGAGCCAGGCACGAGCCAGGCACGCACCAAGGCCACAAAGGCAAAGATCCCCCCCACACAGTGTAGCACTGAACAGACTTTTGGGGCAAGTGCTGTTCACGAGTAAGCACCGTATGAAGGCCGGCACTGTGTCACATGATGGGGTGGGGGGGGCAGCACCACGCCCGGCCACCTTTGTCTCCCCAGTGGCGATGCTTACACACGCACACCGAAACCGGATGCTCCATTTGAGGCTGAGCCGACCTAGTGGAGGGCCCAGGACCGATTTTAAATAATCGTGATTGGTGTTGGTGGCCGTGAACGGGAGTCGAACTCGGGACGCCGCGTTCGTAGCGCAGTCCCGCTAACAACCGCTGCACCACCGCTCCTCTCACGATGGTCACACAGGCGCGCACACAGGTACACACACAGGTACACACAGGCACACACACACACAGGCACACACACACAGGCACTCACAGGCACACACAGGCACACACACACAGGCACACGCACACAGGCACACACACACAGGCACACACACAGGTACGCACACAGGCACACACACACAGGCACACAAGCACAGACACACAGACACACACACAGGCACAGACACAGGCACACACACAGGCACACACAAACAGACACACACACACACAATCACACATACAATCACACACACACACAGGCACATACACACAAAGGCACACAGACACACAATCACACACACAATCACACACACACAGGCACACACACACACACAATCACACAGACACAGGCACACACACAGGCATACACAGGCACACACACACATACAGGCACACACACAGGCGTGTGACCCCTCTCCCCGGTCAACACCCGCCCGATGGGAGGTCACTCCTTCTCTGCTGCTGCTCTCCCCACCCCTCCCGCGTCTCGCCGTGACGTAGATTCAAGTCTCGACAACAAACGCTATCACGGGCTCGTGACTCTGTTGTAAAAACACGCGCACACGCATCTCAAAAACAGTGAGCAGCAAACTCTTCTTCAACCGAGCAAGGCTACGGGAGGCTTGGGAACTTTAAAGACAACATATAGAGCCGTCAACCCACACGGTTTACCACGTGTTCTCGTGCAGGGAAATTGAGTTTTCAGGTCCATACGGCAACAGCCGTTTCAATACGGGCAACACATTTTTTTGTGTCTATTTGTTCGTGTTTCTGCCGTGTGATGGGGCTTTGCAGGATGAATCTTGAGATAGATAAGGGCACGACGGGTGACCAATACTGTCTGAACGGGTCTGTAACGTGGTAGGGCACTGATAAGGGGTTGACAGGTGAGTGTGTGGGTTAGTGGGTGGGTGGGTGTGTGTGTGGGTGAGTGAGTGAATGATTGGGTGAGTGTGTGGGTGAGTGAGTGGGTGAGTGTGTGGGTGAGTGTGTGGGTGAGTGAGTGGGTGAATGTGTGGGTGAGTGAGTGTGTGTGTGGATGAGTAAGTGGGTGGGTGTGTGGGTGAGTGTGTGAGTGGGTGGGCGTGTGGGTGAGTGTGTGGGTGAGTGAGTTGGTGAGTGAGTGGGTGAGTGAGTGTGTGAGTGAGTGTGTGAGTGTGTGTGTGAGTGAGTGTGTGAGTGAGTGTGTGGGTGAGTGTGTGGGTGAGTGAGTTGGTGAGTGAGAGGGTGAGTGTGTGGGTGGGTGAGTGTGTGAGTGGATGAGTGATTGGTGAGTGAGTGAGTGTGTGGGTGAGTGAGTGGGTGAGTTTGTGGGCGAGTGTGTGTGTGATTGGGTGAGTGTGGAAGAGGTCACACCCTGTGAGTGGCTGGCTGAGGTACCAGCTGTTGAGGAAGTACTGAGGGCGATCCGGAGTCTGAGACCAGGGAAGGCACCGGGCAGAGATGATCTCCCAAGCGAAATGCTGAGGGAGGGTGGCGTTTGTGCACAGACTGCCCTATATGACATCATAACAACAGTCTGGACCACTGGACGGGTTCCGCAGGACTGGAAGGATGCCCTGGTGGTCCCCCTCTTTAAGAAGGGGGACCGTACCGACTGTAACAACTACAGGGGCATCTCACTCCTCAGTGTGCCGGGTAAGGTCCTGGCAAGGATTATTCAACATCGCCTTGCTAGGCACGCTGAGGAGAGGCTTGCGGAGCCCCAATGCGGTTTCAGGAAAGGGCGGTCCTGCACAGATGCCATATTTTCTGTCCGTCTGCTACAGCAGAGGTGTAGGGAATTCCAAAAAGACCTACATCTCTGCTTTATTGACCTGGTCAAGGCCTATGATACCATCAGTAGGACTGGGCTCTGGGTTGTTCTTCGTGCTTTCGGAGTCCCTGACCCTCTGCTCGCGATCATTAAGGACCTTCATGATGGTGAGCGGGCCCGCGTAAAACTACGTGGCCGGGAGTCGGAGCCTTTCCCTGTACACCTTGGGGTGCGACAGGGATGTCCTCTGGCTCCCACATTATTTAACATCTATTTCGAGAGCGTAGTTCGTGAAGCCTTCAATAGCTGTACCGGGGGAATTACCATTTGGTACAGATATAATGGGAGGCTGATCGACGCCCGGGTGCGATCAAGGGATGGCTCCCTATTGGTCAACCACGTTATGTATGCCGATGATTTGGTAATAGCTGCTCATTCAGAAGAGGAGTTGGAGACGCTGCTGCTGAGACTGGAGCGTGCCACTAAGAGGTGGGGCCTTACCATCAGCCCCACCAAAACTAAGCACCTGCCTGGGTATTTTGTACCATCGGGCACTTCACCCCCACAACTCCCAATCGGTGATGGGGCAGTTGTGGAGAGAGTGGAGAGTTTCCCATACCTGGGCAGTGTGCTTATGACCGGCTCCAGTTTATCAGCAGAGGTCTCACTCCGAATCAGTCGAGCGGCAATATCTTTTCATCGGTTGCGTAACGCTGTGTGGAAGCTACCTGGTCTGTCGCTCCGCACGAAGCTTCAGGTCTTCTCGGCCACGGTCATTCCCTCCCTTCTCTACGCTTGCGAAACGTGGACCCCCCTAGTGGAGCACCTTCGCCGGTTGGAAACATTTAGGCTAGCCTGCCTACGATCCATCCTGGGTTTAACCAGGCTGGATTGTGTGAGGAGCTCACAAGTCCTTGAAAGATCTGGGCAAAGTCCCATCAGTGAGCTCCTCCGGCAGGCAAGGCTGCGTTGGCTGGGTCATGTAGCCCGCATGCCCAGCCACCGCATGCCTAAACAGCTTTTGTTCGGCCGGATCGAGGGGGCTAAACGGGCGCGGCACGGGCTAGAGAAGAGATGGAGTGATGTGGTACAGGAGGACGTGGAGCTGAGTGGACTTGCCGATGACTGGTACCAGCGGTGTCAAGATCGACCTCAGTGGAGGAGGCTCGTGAAGGACGCTACTGGGCAGTTGGAGGCAGTCGCCCTCCAACAACAACGGAGGGCGGAGGAGCGACGCTCACAACAACGAGCGGAGCGCCGGGTGGCTAAAGCACAGCAAGTTGGCACAGTAGGGGGCACAGGTGGTGCATCAGCCAGTCATCTCGGTCATCTCCGTCAGTCGACCCGTGGCACTTGGGTCTGCCCCGTGACCTCCTGCCAGCGGGCGTTCGACACTTCACGTGGCCTCAGGGTGCACATGGCCTGGCACAAGCGTCGTGGTGACGTCACCGCCACTTAGTGGCGAATGGCGGTTGTTGTGTTGTTGTTGTTGTTGTTGTGTGAGTGAGTGAGTGTGTGGATGAGTGATTGGTGAGTGAGTGTGTGGGTGAGTGTGTGGGTGAGGGATTGGTGAGTGAGTGTGTGAGTGTGTGAGTGAGTTTGTGAGTGAGTGGGTGAGTGAGTGAGTGTGTGAGTGAGTGTGTGAGTGAGTGAGTGGGTGGGTGAGTGTGTGGGTGAGTGAGTGGGTGAGTGTGTGGGTGAGTGTGTGAGTGAGTGGGTGAGTGAGTGAGTGTGTGAGTGGGTGAGTGAGTGTGTGGGTGAGTGAGTGTGTGGATGAGTGTGTGAGTGAGTGAGTGTGTGAGTGTGTCGGTGAGTAAGTGGGTGAGTGAGTGGGTGAGTGTGTGAGTGAGTGGGTGAGTGTGTGAGTGAGTGGGTGAGTGTGTGAGTGTGTGAGTCAGTGTGTGAGTGTGTGTGAGTGAGTGGGTGAGTGGGTGAGTGAGTGAATGTGTGAGTGAGTGAGTGGGTGAGTGTGTGTGTGAGTGAGTGAGTGTGTGAGTCTGTGAGTGAGTGAGTGTGTGGATGAGTGAGTGTGTGGGTGAGTGTGTGAGTCAGTGTGTGAGTGTGTGTGTGTGTGTGAGTGAGTGTGTTAGTGAGTGTGTGAGTGAGTGAGTGTGTGAGTGAGTGTGTGTGAGTGAGTGTGTTAGTGAGTGTGTGAGTCAGTGTGTGAGTGTGTGTGTGTGAGTGAGTGTGTGAGTGAGTGTGTGAGTGTGTGAGTGAGTGAGTGTGTGAGTGAGTGGGTGAGTGTGTGAGTCAGTGTGTGAGTGTGTGTGAGTGTGTGTGAGTGAGTGAGTGTGTGAGTCTGTGAGTGAGTGAGTGAGTGTGTGGATGAGTGAGTGTGTGGGTGAGTGGGTGAGTGTGTGAGTCAGTGTGTGAGTGTGTTAGTGAGTGTGTGAGTGAGTGAGTGTGTGAGTGAGTGGGTGAGTGAGTGTGTGAGTGTGTGAGTGAGTGAGTGTGTGAGTGAGTGGGTGAGTGTGTGAGTCAGTGTGTGAGTCAGTGTGTGAGTGTGTGAGTGGGTGAGTGGGTGAGTGTGTGAGTGAGTGTGTGAGTGTTAGTGAGTGTGTGAGTGTGTGAGTGGGTGAGTGGGTCAGTGTGTGAGTCAGTGTGTGAGTGTGTGAGTGGGTGAGTGGGTGAGTGTGTGAGTGAGTGTGTGAGTGTTAGTGAGTGTGTGAGTGTGTGAGTGGGTGAGTGAGTGAGTGTGTGGGTGAGTTCGCGGGGGGCGACGCGAAACCGCGCGGGGGACGTTCTACGCTTCCCGTGTGCAGGCGAACTTCACGCCACGGAACTCGTCGTGAGCAGTTCGCCCCCCCACCCTCCCCCCCTTACATCCACTTCCCCGGCGGAACGAACAAGAGGTCCCATTGGGGATGGATTCGGTGCCGACGACGATGTCCCCGGCTGGGCATCTACGACCCGAGCTGACGTTGCCAATGTTTTCGCGATTGACTTTGCGATGGACAAAGTGCCTGAAGTCAACAGCCCCCATCTCTCTCTCTCTCTCGAGTCTCTTCCACTCTCGAACATCGCCACATACCAGGACGCAGCTGCCACCTGCAGTGCCGGATTATCCTTAGGAGCAAAAGTAGCTCCATGTGTAGTAGCTACACGTGTAGTAGCTACACAAGTAGCTACTACACATGTAGCTACTACACGTGTAGTAGCTACACGTGTAGTAGCTACTACACGTGCAGCTACTACACGTGTAGTAGCTACTACACATGTAGCTACTACACGTGTAGTAGCTGCACGTGTAGTAGCTACTGCACGTGTAGTAGCTACTACACGTGCAGCTACTACACGTGTAGTAGCTGCACGTGTAGTAGCTACTACACGTGTAGTAGCTACACGTGTAGTAGCTACACGTGTAGTAGCTACACGTGTAGTAGCTGCACGTGCAGTAGCTACACGTGTAGTAGCTACACGTGTAGTAGCTGCACGTGTAGTAGCTACTACACGTGTAGTAGCTGCACGTGTAGTAGCTACTACACGTGTAGTAGCTACACGTGTAGTAGCTACACGTGTAGTAGCTGCACGTGTAGTAGCTACTACATGTGTAGTAGCTGCACGTGTAGTAGCTACTACATTTGTAGTAGCTGCACGTGTAGTAGCTACACGTGTAGTAGCTACGTGTAGTAGCTACACGTGTAGTAGCTACACGTGTAGTAGATACATGTGTAGTCGCTACATGTATAGTAGCTACATGTGTAGTAGCTGCACGTGTAGTAGCTACGGGCCCCGCACTTTCAAGGGCCCCGCGCTAAATGCTTTCACGCTATCAATTCCGGTTCAGTGATTCTACACTTGCTCTATTACTATAGTACTATACCGCCTTCAACTTTTACGAGCGACTGGGTATTTAAGGTTAGCGATTTGTCGTATTACCGACTGTATAGCAAATTCAAAAATACAATTACTTTACCAACGAACTCGTTTTGTTTTATTGCAGCATTGCTATTAATTACGATGCCACCTTAAACGACTGTGTCATCAAAGTTCGGTGACTACTTTTTGTAATCCCTTGCTAGGGGCCGTCCATAAATGACGTCACGCACCTAGGGGAGAAGGGGGGTTAGACATTTGTGACGATGTGTGACGAGAGGGGGATGAGAAATGTGACCTCACGTCAAAATGCGCAACTTTAAATAAATATATAATAGTTATAACAACACTAATTGCTATAGCAACACTCCTACAACATCAGAGTGCAGCGCCACATTAAATATGCACTACAATGACAATAGTTTAAAGCGATTTGAAGCATGTTTAATTTTAAAAATGGAAATATGGTTTTGGGGGGGGGGGGGGGCAGAGCTTTGTGACGTCATATTTGAGAGGGGAGGTCTGACTTTTTGTGACGCCGTGTGACGAGGGGGGGGGATCAAAAATAGTCCAAAATCGCGTGACGTCATTTATGGAAGGCACCTTATTAAATATTTTCCAACGTCAAATTGGCATTACCTGAACGGGGAAGTTTATAGCGAGATTACACAATATTGTGCAAATGTGGCACTCATGCGGTTTACATATTACGCGAGTCTGGTTGACACGTTAAGTGACTTTATTAAATCCTTCATCAGTCCCTCCAGAAAAACGCGATTATGCGATCGCAAGATTTCACGCAAAATCAGCCAAAGTCCGCATATTTATGCGGGGGGCGCGTTTTTTCAAATACGCCGCACTTTCGCCGCATAAATTGCAGATTTCCGCGCGCAAAATATGCGGGCTTGCATGATTTCATAATCCCCGCATTTTCGTTGCAAAAAGTCACATATATCTTAGCAGAAAGTTGAAAAATGTTGCGTTTACTTCACACAAGCGCAGCCATTTCCCCTGTTGCCATGGGAACGTTATGAAGTGACGTCACTCATTACGCGACATCATTGAAAAGCTGCAAACCCCGCGATGCCAATGAAACCATGATGAAGCCCGCAAATCTTTCTCATTTGCCAACAAACATAAGCGCAAAAGACCGCGCAAAGCAGTTTCCCAGTGTGTTACATGACAGTGGGGGCAAATTATTTTGCATAGCTACCTCTGTAAAACAGGAAGCACACATTTTATTTTATAATATTTTATTTATTCATTTTTACAGAAGTTGTAGCATATTCATTTTGTAAAGCTACAGAACTTGTTCGACTCAATGTTTTGTAAGTTTGAGCCATCTGTTTGTTAAGGTCTGAAATAAAACAAGATGAGAACTTAAATATTCCCAGCACTTTCTGTGATGTAGTATGCTTGCTTATCATAGGAAGTAATAAGAAATGACTCTTTACATTAAAGTAGTAGCCTAGTGAATAGGGTGTTGGGGGAATCACTTTTTTTCTCTTTTTCATCAAACCGCAGTTTTTGCAAGTTCCCGCAATTTTTGCAAGTTCCCGCAATTTAATCGCATAAAATTGCATAAATATCCCGCATATTCCATCGCATTTTTTAAGAAAACGTGCCGCATAATCAACGATTTTTGCCCGCAACAATCACCAAAAAACTCCGCGTTTTTCTGGAGGGACTGCTTTATATTAAGTTCGCTTGCTTGCTGCTTGCGTGCTTGCGTGCTTGCTTACGACCGTGCAAATTTTTCGGTCGTTTTTTAACCCACTTCCCGTGATCCAATCGAGCTGACATTTTTCACACAGACTCGTTGTCCGTGACAATTAATTTTCATGAAAATTTTTTTCAAAATTTTACACTGTTTAGGGAAATTTTTTTAAATATTTAATTACCAATTGCTTAATGCTGGCAGACAATCATCTGACCCATAGGTGGCAGCCATCTCAAGCCAGAGGACGAGAGGACTCTAGCCGCCACGCATATAAAGGATTTAGAGTGAAAAACTTTGTTTTTACGGGTTAATTTTTTAAGCTATTGAAGATTGCATGCCTGAGGTTGATGTCAGTTGTGGTGAAAGTGGCAGTCTCACAAGATACAATTGAAGCCTTGCGAATGATTCACAACCGCACAATGATTCGTGAAAGCTGACCGGCTCGTGACGTTCTTGTTGTTGAATCTTTTATTTGACCATTCACAGTTTCATGAGCACAAGAAGCAGGTAACGGTTCCGTAGCGCCGTTCCATGGCGAGCAATGTTTGTTGGACAGTATGTTGGACGTACTGCGCTTGGGGGGCGGGGGGGGGAATAATAAAAAAAAATAAAGTTAAGACGTGGACTGGAAAAGAGAGAGAGTAGGGAGAGAGGGGGTAGAGAGAGAGGGGGGGGGTAGAGACTTTTGACTTTTAAACAACTTTTATTGCCGCCAGCAGCAAGAGCACTGGAGGCGATTCCGATATGAAATACACAAAGTCACAGGCAAACAAATGAAAACAAACGCTGTAAATCCACGCGCTGTGGCGCTAAATGCACCGCGCGAGAGGGAAGGGGGTAAGAAGGAGGAGAGCGGAGCGTGAAATATGTTGTGAAATATTTCATTTAAAAAGGGGGGGGGACGTAAAGCAGAGCATTGAAAAACTAACGAGACGATGAACGAAGCAAAGTGCCGGCTACACCGATAATGTTCTTGTTTCTAGATTTGAAGCTTTCGTGACTGCAAGGATTCATATTCTTAGGTTTTTTTCGGTAAAGTCACGTAGGTATAAAATTAAAATTCATAAAAGCAAAATAAAAATAAAATAAAAATCACGACGTTTCGGAGGCAACACAAGCTGTATCAAGTGATACAGCAAGCGTGCTGTGACCGTTCCACCTGAAGACGGAAGCTTGTGTTGCCTCCGAAACGTCGTGATTTTTATTTTACTTTTATTAATTTAAATGTTTTACCTACGTGACTTTACCGAAAAAACCTAAGAATATGAACTCTTGTTTCCTCTGATCGTAAACAAAGAGAGAGAAAGAGAGTTGACCCCACTCCCTCGACGTGACCGACACGTGGGAGCGTCGCCATTGGCCGGTGCCGGCGCCACGTGACCGTGACGCTGCTTTATACTGAGACGGGAACAATGGTGGCGTGGGGGAGGAGAAACCCGGAGTGGCACGTGGGGAGGGGAGGGGTGGGGTGGGGAGGGGAGGGGTGGGGAGAGGGGAGGGGTGGGACAAACAGCTGCGGGAAGAGACTCCCTCGTACGGGAATCAGACCAACCTGCCAACCCCCCCCCCCCCCCCACTTTACCCCCCCGCACTCTTTCCCCCACCTCACATCACCTCCCCCCACTGTGACCCCCCAGCCCCACTTCAGACCCCCCTCCCCCACGCTGTCCCCCCACCCTTACTTCATCCCCACTCATCTCCCCCCTATTTCACCCCTCCCATTCACCTCCCTCCCACTTCACCCCCCCACCCTGTCCCCCCCTTCACCTCCCCCCCACTTAGCCCCCCCCCACCCTGTCCCCCCCCTTCACCTCCCCCCCCCCACTTCACCCCCCCACCCTGTCCCCCCCTTCACCTCCCCCCCACTTAGCCCCCCCCCCCCACCCTGTCCCCCCCTTCACCTCCCCCCCACTTTACCCCCCCACCCTGTCGCCCCCTTCACCTCCCCCCCCCCACTTCACCCCCCCACCCTGTCCCCCCCCTTCACCTCCCCCCCCACTTAGCCCCCCCCCCCACCCTGTCCCCCCCCTTCACCTCCCCCCCCCACTTCACCCCCCCACCCTGTCCCCCCCTTCACCTCCCCCCCACTTCACCCCACCCCCTGTCCTCCCCTTCACCTCCCCCCCCCTTCACCTCCCCCCCACTTTACCCCCCCACCCTGTCCCCCCCTTCACCTCCCCCCCACTTCACCCTCCCACCCTGTCCCCCCCTTCACCTCCCCCCCACTTCACCCCACCCCCTGTCCCCCCCTTCACCTCCCCCCCACTTCACCCCACCCCCTGTCCCCCCCTTCACCTCCCCCCCACTTCACCCCACCCCCTGTCCTCCCCTTCACCTCCCCCCCACTTCACCCCCCCATCCTGTCCCCCCCCTTCACCCCACCCCCTGTCCCCCCCTTCACCTCCCCCCCACTTACCCCCCCCACCCTGTCCCCCCCACCCTGTCCCCCCCTTCACCTCCCCCCCCACTTACCCCCCCCCCCACCCTGTCCCCCCCCACCCTGTCTCCCCCTTCACCTCCCCCCCACTTCACCCCCCCCACCACCACCACACACGGCAGAGTTGAGCTAAAACAACACAGAGGGGCGGGGGTGCTGCTGAACCTCGGGCGAGGGCAACTTGAATGAAGCGGGCAATGTCTCTTCCTGGCCCTCCACGCAAAATACAAACCATAATATACAAACTGTAGCAAAGCGTTCCCAAGCACAACCCCATCGCGGCGAGCGTGGCGTTTCAGCGTAAAAAAACAACACAGACAATTTTTTTTTTCGATTTAAAGCTTTCGTGACAGCAGGGATACATCTTCTTGGTTCTTTCGGTAAAGTCACGTAGAAGGGAAATAATAAAATAAGAAAAATTAAAACATTAAATAATTATCACGACGTTTCGGCCACAACGCAAGCAGCCGTCCTCAGGTGAAGAACAGGTCTGTCGGGAAGACAGCGTCTGAATGAAACACCACCAGGCTTGGAGCGTATATTTAAGCTGGGTTGGAGGTGGAAGAGCGCCTTGACAAAAGAATTTGCATATCAAGAGGAATTTAGCATATTTATGGGAAATGCAGATATGGGATTAGTCACTACTTGTGAAATGCGTAGGAGGTGGGCGGGGGGTTTCACACAGACAACAACAAAGACATTGAATCAACGCTGGTGGCCTGCCAGATGTTTATATCGTCAAAGATATGGGGTTGGTCCTAGATTGACGGACAATTACACTGCGTGACGATGTGAAAACGGGATCGAGTGTTTCCCCCTCGACCCGCGTCGGTTTTTCTCCGGGCGCTCCGGTCCCTTCTACCAAGTTGAACGCCCCATTAATTGAGCCGTCGACACCTTCATATGTAGGGGACCGCCAGAGCTTGGGGCAATCGTTGGTTACCGCCGGCTCATCGGCGGCCGCTGCCGCTGCCCGACTCTTCCCACCTCCACGCAACGAGCCCAGAGCGGAAAACCGCGTGCGCGCGTTACAAGTTGAAGTCATCATCATCGTCACTATCATCACCGTCACTATCATCGTCATCATCATCGTTACTATCATCATCGTTACTATCATCATCGTCACTATCATCATCGTCATCATCACCATCCTTCACCACCGTCACCATCGTCATCATGATCATTGTCATCATCATCGTCACTATCGTCACCATCATCATCGTCATCATCATCGTCACTATCGTCACCATCATCATCATCGTCCGTGACTCCGCAAAAATCTGTTGTGGGTTATTTTTTGTGCTCAGTTCCGTTCCGTTCCCGCACCCCGCGGGCTCGCAGTGCCACCCGCACACCCACATACACACACACACACCCACATACACCCACATACACATACATACACACACCCACACACACACACCTACATACATACACCCCCACACACACACACCACCACACACATATACCCCCACACACACACCACCACCACACACACACCACCACACACATACACACACCCATACACACACCCCCACACACACACCCACATACCCCCAACATACACACACCCACACACACCCCCACATACACACCTACACACACACCCCGCACACCCCCACACACTCACACACACACTCCCACACACCCCCACACACTCACACACACACTCCCACACACCCCCACACACTCCCACACACACACACCCACACACACACACACCCCCACACACACACACCCCCACATACACACACCCCCACATACACACACACCCCCCCACACACACACACCCCTACTCCCCCCACAAACCCCACCCCATCCACGGCTATTTGTGGATAGCGGCGGCGGGCAATGGGAGTAGCAAGCTGGGCCTGCCAGGTCGTTAAGTGAGCTGCTCCCCACCCCCTCCCCACTCCCCCTTCGTGGTGGTTGTGTATGTGGTGGTGTGTATGTGTGTATGTTCATATACTGTCGGACCGTATGTAACCAACCGTGAGTGTGTGGGTGAGTGAGTGGGTGTGTGGGTTAGTGAGTGGGTGAGTGTGTGGGTGAGTGAGTGGGTGAGTGAGTGGGTGAGTGAGTGGGTGAGTGTGTGAGTGAGTGTGTGGGTGAGTGAGTGGGTGGGTGAGTGAGTGGGTGAGTGAGTGTGTGAGTGTGTGGGTGAGTGATCGGGTGAGTGGGTGAGTGAGTGTGTGGGTGAGTGAGTAGGTGGGTGAGTGGGTGGGTGAGGGTGTGAGTGGGTGAGTGGGTTAATGTGTGGGTCAGTGGGTCAATGCGTGGGTGGGTGAGTGTATGTGTGTATGTTGAACTTATTTCGGACTGTACGTAGCCAACCGTGAGTGGGTGGGTGAGTGAGTGAGTGGGTGAGTCAGTGGGTGAGTGAGTGGGTGAGTCAGTGGGTGAGTGTGTGGGTGAGTGTGTGAGTGGGTGAGTGGGTGGGTGAGTGTATGTATTTTGAACTTCTTTTGCACCCTACATAGCCAACCGCGCTAATCAAAGTTGCGGGGGACTGACAATTAAACTAAACATAAAATGTTATGTAGTTCTAAACAATCAGTGGTGTCTGACTGGGTTCGAACACCGCGTGTCTGGGGCCGTCCATAAATGACGTCAATCACCGGGGGGGGGGGGGTCAGACATTTGTGACAATCTGTGACGAGGGGGGGGGTTCAGAAATGTGACGTCACATCAAAATGCGCCACTTTAAATAAATATAGACAACACGTTCTACTTAATTAAATAGACTTTTTAATAAATGTTTTCTCCTACAACATCAGAGTGCAGCGCCACATTAAATACGCACTACAATGACAATAGTTTAAAGCGATTTGAAGCATGTTTTATTTTTGGGGGGGCGGGGGGACAGAGCTTTGTGACGTCATATTTGAGGGGGGGGGTTTGACTTTTGTGACGCCGTGTGACGAAAGGGGGGGGGAGGGCAAAAATCGTCCAAAATCGCGTGACGTCATTTATGGACGGCCCTCTCTCGCGCCCGTGACTGTGATGACGACACATGATTCAACTCGGGTGGTCAGAGTCAGGTGACTCATCATCTTCGTACGTGCGCACGTTGAATTTCTTTCGCACCGTACGTAGCCGAGCGTGCTCATCAGATGGTGCGAGGGTTGGACGTCAGGCTACACGCAAAAAGCACTTCTCAATAAACGAATTCTCAATGTCTAGTGGTGTCGCGGTGTACGGTAGTGTCGTGTGTAGTGCGCTATATAGCGTAGTGTAAAGAAGTGGAGCGTGTGTAGTAGTTCATAGTGTAGTCGTTTAATGTATCGGAGTGCATTGTAAGGTCGTGTGTTGTGTAGTAGTTTGTTCTGTACGTTGAACTTCTTTCGCACCGTACGTAGCCGAGCGTGCTAATCGGAGGTGCGGGGGAAGGACAGCAAACTAAACTACAAACAGCAGTTCTAAAGAAATGAGTTGGTCAATCTGGACGATGATTTACAAGTGCATCGCTCCAGTGGCTTCCTAATACCGGAAGCAAGAGCGTTCCAGACGGCCATGGAAGAGGCGCATCTCAGAGGTCGCAACCGGGTACCTGATACCCGTACCCTACCCGATACCCGGCTACCCGTACCCGGCCGGGTACGGGTACGGATAGCCGTTTGCGACCCTGGTGCGGCCAGGTACGGGTACGGATCGGCCGTGAGTCACTGGTGAGTCACCGTTTGTCACTCATTTCGGGTAAGGTACGGGTAGGGAACGTACCCGGCCGGGTACGGGTATCCGTTTGCGCCCCTTGTGCGGCCGGGTACGGGTAAGGAATCAAAACCCGTTTGCGACCTCTGGCGCATCTGAGAAATTAAAAAGGACCACGACCTGAACACCAAACGCAGTTCTATGGAAATGAGTTTTCCTCGGGATCCATAGGCGTACATAGAGACGCAGATATAGAACGGCAACACATTTTAACCTCTTCTTGGTTCTTTCGGTAAAGTCACGTAGAATGGAAATAATAAAATAATACAAATAAAACATAATAAAATAATTCTCACGACGTTTCGGCCATAACGCAAGCAGCCGTCCTCAGGTGAAGAATAGGTCTGTCGAGAAGACAGAGTCTTTACTTAATGGAGCTTTATGCCCCGCTTATGAGAAATTAATACGTATCGGGGGGGGGGGGGGGTTGATTGCCATGTGATGAATACCTCCCACACGACAGGGCATGTGAGAAGATGGCTCTGGTCCCGTGGTGAGGATTAGGGGTGATTTAAGGGACCTTGGAAGAATGTCCATCACCTCATTAGTAGAGTTTGTACTGCCCTTAAATGAGCTCAATTCCCACTCTGATGCTGGCGAATGGCACGTGACCCAGCGCTGTGCGGGCAGTAGCGAGGGTTGGTGGGTCACCGCAAACTCAGATGTTTGTCGTAGGAGAAGGCAGTGACCACAATGCCTTGCCAGCTGGTAAAATACTAAATAGTTTACTTTAAGTTTCGATTTAAAGCTTTCGTGACTGCAGGGATTCATCTTCTTGGTTCTTTCGGTAAAGTCACGTAGAATGGAAATAATAAAATAATAAAAATAAAATATGACAAAAATTATTCTCACAACGTTTCGGCCACAACGCAAGCAACCATCCTCAGGTGGAGAACAGGTCTGTCGGAAAGACAGAGTCTGAATGACACACCCCAGGCTTGGAGCGACTACCACCTGAGGACGGCTGCTTGCGTTGTGGCCGAAACGTCGTGAGAATTATTTTATTATATTTTATTTTTATTATTTTATTATGTTTTGTTTTTATTATTTTATCATTTCCATTCTACGTAGTTTAGTTGAAGTTTAGAACCACGATTCGCCGCTTTATTGAGCTTATCCAATTGTGGCCGGTCGCTTCTGAAAGAATAAGAGCTACAGTACGTAGCTCGGTGGTGGAATTTCAAGTAGTTTAGTTTTAGTTTAGAACGACGATAAGCCACTTTGGGTCTTTCGGTAAAGTCACGTAGATAGGTTCAATCGAAACATCGTGAGAATTGTATTGTTTTATATTTTCTTATTTCCCTTCTACGTGACTTTACCGAAAGAACCAAGAATATGAATTTATGCAGTCACGAAAGCTTTAAGTCAAGAGATAAGCCATTTAGTTGAGCTATTATCTGTTGACAGGTGGCTTAAAAAAAAAACTTTCCAGCTCAGTAGGGTCATGCCTGGTAAGTTAAAAACAACGGTGAAATGATAATTGGTTTTTTACCCTTCTATCTGGCAACAAAACTGACACCTTTTTTACAAGGAGTCATGTTTGCATAGACCACAATACCTGCAGTCATAATGCAAACAAAAAACATAACTCTGATAATGTGCACTGTCCTTGAAGTTGATTGGTCCACACCCGAGACAGCTTTCCTTAGAGCCTAGCCTCACATGGGTTGGACCAGATGACGCCAAAAGGCGGTGAAATGGTCAAGAGTTTAACAAACATTTGCGCCCCCCCCCCCCACCCCCGGCGTTGCAGGCCGGAGCTGGAGAGCGGCGACGGCTCGCCGGGCCCCACCGCAGAAGAGGAGTGCGGCCACAACGGCGGCGGCGGCAAGGAGCAGGAGAAGGATGACTCCGAGGGGCGTCACGGTGGCAAGGAGGAGCAGGAGGAGGAGGACCCACGCCGCCGGCCCAAGGACTCGAGCGGCCACGGCGACTCGGACTTTGGAGACGGCCAAGAAGATCCGCAGGATTACTGTCCCGGTGAGGGATCCGCTGCCCGTCTGCCAGAGGTCGCAAACGGGTTTTGATTCCTTACCCGTACCCGGCTGCACCAGGGTCGCAAACGGCTACCCGTACCCATACCCAGCCGGGTACGGGTAGCCCGGTTTCGGGTAGGGTACGGGTATCGGGTACCCGGTTGCGACCTCTGCCATCCGCAGGATTCAATGGGAGGAGGGACAAATCGTCGTCGTCGTGAATTGTTAGAACAGACCGTGGCGCGCGTAACACGTTCCCTTCGGAGTGTGCAGGTAGGAACTTGATTAGACAGCGCATTCGTGCGATCCGTGTCACGCGGCGCAAGCTGCGTGGCAAAACTCGAGGGCGTGGCTCTATGCACGACAGACAGACAAATCATCCCTGGTGGGCAGTGTGGAACTGTTGTTCCTGCCTGTATAACGACGCAATTGCCCGATCCACAAACGCAAAGGAGAAACAACGCGGCGGTCACACCGCCCCGCGCTGTCTCCTGACGCGGCTGTCTGATGGGCTTCACCGCCTGGATGTGGAGTTGTCGTCGCTGCTCTGCGTCTACACCAGCAGCAGTCGTACGAAAGATGAAGATCGTTCGAAAGAAGTTTTGCTGGCTGGCTGGCTGGTTTGTTGGCTCATTGGATGTTACGCCCGGAGGGAGGGAGGGAGGGAGAGAGACGCGTTCACCCAGAGCTCCGGCCTTTACCTCTAAAAACTTTATTTTTCTCACCCTTTTTTCGGGATTTATTTTCACCAACAGTAAGTGTCTTGCTTTATACACATCTGTGATCAGTTTGTTTGTTAATTTAGACTTCCTTTCTCTTTCTTTCTTTGTTCTTTTCTGTTGTTTTCACTGTTCAGTGCGCGGCTGCGCTCACTGCAGTGGAAAGGTGTGTTTGTTTGTTTTTCCGCACAATCCTCTACTTTTATTTTGATAGTTGATTTCATAATCACGCTTTTCTTTGCTTTCTTTTCGATCTTGAGTTCCTTTAGTAATCTTTGAGTTTTGTGATTCTTTTTCGTGTCTTTTTTCGTTCCTTTGTCTGGTGTGCTCCCACGTGTTTCACACCCGTGTTCGCACTGTACCACACCGGCCGGTGTGGGTGCAGGGCAGACATCCCCTTTAGAATCCCCTCTTGTTTATTGCTGCGAGCGTGTTTACATTATTTTATTTTTATTGGTGTGCTTTTTTTCCTACGTTTTCGTTTTTTTTCTTCCGCTTGTAAAAAAAAAAACCAAGGACTTAAAATAATTGTACTCTCTCCAGGGGAGCTTTGGGTGGGCAGCAGTAACAATAATCAGCAGAAGGTGGTCATAACACAGATTTGACCATCTTTATATGGAATTTTTGTTACGTTTCTTGTTTTTTTGGTAATTTTTTCCTGACTTTAGAAAGTAGAGAGGTTTGCTTTCGTAGTTGTGTGTGACATCTCACACACGTGAAGATGTCCACCCGACCCGCAACAACGTACGCGAAAGCTACCGCACCAACGCAAGACCCGTCTCTGGGGTCTGCAAGGCGCCTGCAGCAGCACCCAGAGCCTCCACGGGAGGCTGGGATCCGCTGCCCGGCTTCTCACGATGTTCCGATTGAAGTTTACGTGGATGCGCTGTGCGCCATCGTGCCAGGGGGCTCGATAAGGTACGCCTCCAAGGTGAGCGGAAGAGTGGTTTTCTTCATGGAGTCTGAAAAGGTGGCAAATGCCGCCATGGAGGAGGGGATGACGGTTGGCGATTGGCACCTTACCTTGGAGCCAATGTCATCACCGTCGGTACGCGTGATCGTATCCAACGTCCCCCCCTACATTCCCGATAAAGACATCCAAGATCACCTGGCTAAGTTGGGCACGCTGACTTCCAACCTTCAGCGTGTGCCTCTGGGCCTCAAAAATCCTGCCTTGAGGCATGTCTTGTCTTTTAGAAGGCAGGTCTACATGCTGGTGCCCAATGGGCAGCTTGAAGAGGGCTCCTTTGTGGTCATGAATGGAGGAAGGGCCCATAGGCTGTTTTACTGCAAGGACGTGCTAAAATGCAACCTTTGCAAAGCAGAGGGGCATGTTAAAAAACACTGCCCGATGACAGCAAATGCCCAATCTACCAGCGAGACAACGGTGGAAAAGGGTGATAAAGAGGCACACCCAACAAGTGACTCAGGAGAGGGTCCCTCACCACGGAGATCACACGAGGTGGCGGTAGACCCCGCTCCAACCCCAGCTACTGCCATGGAGACTGAGGCTCAGCCAGCCACCCAGTCATCATCGACAGCCGGACCTCTGAAGAGGAAATTTACGGAAGACTCGGCTTCATTATCTCCAGAGACCAGTGGGGATGAGGTCAGTCCCTTTAAAGATCTCCCAGAGTTGGAGTCGGACATCGCACCGACGCCTGGGGGAGATGCGGAGAGCACTGGTGGCAAGGACGGGGTCTTCGCCATCCCAGATGCCCCTAAAAGTGGGATACGCAGAGGGAAGAAGCCCCGTGCAAGAACCAAGCTCAAGCGCAAGACGCCTGATGAAAATATGGAGCCTGAGATGGAAGCGGAGGAAACCGCAATCTGCGAAGTGGCGAAGGACACAAGTGAAGAGGGTCGCACTTCAGACCTCGACGACGCGCCCAGCAAGGGGGCCGAGGCCTCCCAGGAAACGCGAGCAGCCAAGAGCGCGGAGGAGCCCAAACAGGACCCCGGCGAGGCAGCAGCGGGGACCAGGAAGAAGAATGAAGCAGCAGCACAGGAGGATAAAGGCAAGCTGTTTGCAGGCGACATTTGCGACGTTTGCAGACAGCGGTACAAGAACCGCCCTGGGCCGGGCTGTCATTACACGCACAGCCGCTTAGTGGATGAGGAGGGCGAGGACAAGGACTCGCGGCCCGCCACACCTGTCACGCGCCGCTCGGAGGACCTCAAAGCCAAAAAAGGTCCTGATGGGCTGGCAAACCCTAGCAACTACTGCGATTTGGAGAACAAGGAGACGGGACAACCGGAAGAATTGGTTTCCTGCTCCGACTGTGGACGTCCTGCACACCCGTCCTGTTTGGAGTACACTTCAAACATGATCACCGCCATCAAGACTTACCGTTGGCAGTGCATTGAGTGCAAGCGCTGCAACATTTGCGGCGCCGATGAGAATGACGACCAGCTGCTGTTTTGCAATGACTGCGACCGTGTTTATCACATGTATTGTTTCAGCCCTGCCATGTCTGAGTACCCAGGGAAAGGCTGGAGTTGCCACCTTTGCCTGGACTTACTCAAAGTAAAGGCATCTAAACCAACCAGTCATAAGATGGGATCCTAGATGCCAACATCCTTGAATGATGACTTAATTCTCAAGGGCATACCCAATTAGTAAACTCAAGTTTGAGCTACGGTTGTCTCCTGTTGCAATTGGTATATTAGTGGAGTATTTTATATCACAGAGGACAATATAATCTGAGTAGACCTAATGTACAACAACCAGATCCTATGTAATTTGTGTGCGTATGCGCCGAATTTTGAGAATGTTTGTAGATTTTATTTTTATGCTGTGTACCTGCTTGTGGAAAAGAGAGAGCAGTACTTTCCGCGGGGTTTTTCTTTTGTTAGTTTTTTTTACTGTTTGGCGTCGGGTTGGCTCCCCATGAGGGTGTGCTCACTGCCATTGCTTACCTAGGTACTACATGTTTTGGGTACCGACCATCCCCGTGTGCTGGCTGTTTACTCAGTGCTGTGTTTGGTCACCTGATATGCTACACGGTCTGCAGTAAGTAGTTACTGTGTACTGCAGCTGATGTTCTTTTTAATTATTGTAATGTTCAAGCTTGCTTAGGGATTTAGAAGACATTTAATAAAAGAATGGTAAAAAGAGGAGGGGAGGGGGGGGAGGGGAGGGGAGGGAGGGGAGGGGAGGGATGGGAGGGAGGTCAGGCAGGTGCCTTCGCCGCTATGGTGCTGCTAGCGCAGCAGCAGCAGGGGATCTGGTGATGGGTATTTTGAGGGTGAATTGTTTTCTTATTGGTGTCAATGAACACCGTAACACATAATGGGACTAATGTTACACGGGAAACTCGCATTAAATCATTGATTAAAAAAAATACAAACAAACGACATGATGAACGAAGTAAAGTGCCGAAAGACTGAGCATCTTTCTCGTCTGATCGTTTAAAAAAAAAGGAGGGAGGGGAGGGAGGGGAGGCAGTTGCCTTCGCCGCTATGGTGCTGGTAGCGCAGCAGCAGGTGATCTAATGATAGGTTTTTGAGGGTGATTTGTGTTTCTTGTTGGTGTCTATGAACACAGTAACACACAACGGGACTAATGTCACACGGGACACCCGCGTTAAATCTTTGATTAAAAAAGGGAGCACATAAGCAAACAAAAAAATACAAAAAAACGACAAGACGAACGAAGTAAAGTGCCGAAAGACCGAGCATCTTTCTCGTCTGATGGTTTTAAAAAAGAAGGAGGGAGGGATGTGCTCGTTCATATAATGTACGGTACCATCATGCTAGATGAGGAAAAAAGTATTCCTGGCTGGCTTTCTGGCTGGATATCACATCCGGAGGGAGGAAGGGAACGAGAGACGGACAGACGGTGACATCCAAAGGACGTGGCGCGCTGATGTCATATTCTACATTAGATTAGGACAAAAAGTTTTGCTGCCTGGCTGGACGTCACGTCCAATAGACGTGCTGGTTGCTAGCTGTTGTTGTTGTTGTTCCTATTGTTGTTGTGCTTGTTTACACGGGGAAGCCTCGCACCGAGTCACGTGATTCACTTTCAGGAGGGTCCTGCCAAGTTTTGCGTTTGCAGGATGGGGAGGGGAGCAATGCTCGTTATGTGTGCGTGTGTGCGCGTGTATGTGCGTGTGTTCTTTCGGTAAAGTCCTGTAGGTAAAAAATGAAATTAAAATTAATAAAACAATAAAATCAAGTGATGCAGCAAATCTGGCTGTGACGGTCCCACCTGATGACGGAGACTTGTGTTGCCTCCGAAACGTCGTGATTTTATTGTTTTATTTTTATTAATTTTAATTTAATTTTTTACCTACGTGACTTTACCGAAAGAACTAAGAGTATCTCTCTCATCTCTCTCCCCTCTGTCTCTCTCATCTGTCTCTCATCTCTCTCTCCTCTGTCTCTCTCCTCTGTCTCTCTCCTCTGTCTCTCTCCTCTGTCTCTCCTCTGTCTCTCTCATCTGTCTCTCATCTCTCTCTCCTCTGTCTCTCATCTCTCTCCTCTGTCTCTCCTCTGTCTCTCTCCTCTGTCTCTCCTCTGTCTCTCTCATCTGTCTCTCATGTCTCTCTCATCTGTCTCTCATCTCTCTCTCCTCTGTCTCTCATCTCTCTCCTCTGTCTCTCCTCTGTCTCTCTCCTCTGTCTCTCCTCTGTCTCTCTCCACTGTCTCTCTCCTCTGTCTCTCCTCTGTCTCTCTCATCTGTCTGTCATGTCTCTCTCATCTGTCTCTCATCTCTCTCTCCTCTGTCTCTCATCTCTCTCCTCTGTCTCTCCTCTGTCTCTCTCCTCTGTCTCTCTCCACTGTCTCTCTCCTCTGTCTCTCTCCTCTGTCTCTCCTCTGTCTCTCTCCACTGTCTCTCTCCTCTGTCTCTCCTCTGTCTCTCTCCACTGTCTCTCTCCTCTGTCTCTCATCTCTCTCCTCTGTCTCTCCTCTGTCTCTCCACTGTCTCTCTCCTCTGTCTCTCCTCTGTCTCTCTCCTCTGTCTCTCTCCTCTGTCTCTCCTCTGTCTCTCTCCTCTGTCTCTCCTCTGTCTCTCCTCTGTCTCTCTCATCTCTCTCTCCTCTGTCTCTCCTCTGTCTCTCCTCTGTCTGTCTCCTCTGTCTCTCCTCTGTCTCTCTCCACTGTCTCTCTCCTCTGTCTCTCCTCTGTCTCTCCTCTGTCTCTCTCCTCTGTCTCTCCTCTGTCTCTCTCATCTCTCTCTCCTCTGTCTCTCCTCTGTCTCTCCTCTGTCTGTCTCCTCTGTCTCTCCTCTGTCTCTCTCCACTGTCTCTCTCCTCTGTCTCTCCTCTGTCTCTCCTCTGTCTCTCCTCTGTCTCTCCTCTGTCTCTCTCCTCTGTCTCTCCTCTGTCTCTCCTCTGTCTCTCTCCACTGTCTCTCTCCACTGTCTCTCTCCTCTGTCTGTCTCCTCTGTCTCTCCTCTGTCTGTCTCACAGGCGGCTACCACCCCGTGCGGAAGGGGGACCTCTTTGACAGCCGCTACCACGTGGTCCGCAAACTCGGCTGGGGACACTTCTCCACCGTGTGGCTCTGCTGGGACACGCGGTGAGTGCCCCGAGATGTCAACCACCTCGCCCGGTGCGCAGGAGGTCGTGGGGGGTTCGATCCGGACCCTGGTGACGCCTGCTGTATACAGGCTGTTTAAAAGAGATGGACCCAATTTCAAAGCAGTATATTTTCACGATGGCAACATGGTACAATTACACGAAAAGTTACAAACGGTTTAATGAGTTATCAAGTTTTACTAACCATTTTATAAATGCTCTATGTGCCCTCCGCCGGCTGTACGGACAACATCGAGACGATAGTTGAATTCGTCCCAAACGCCTCTCAAAGTGTCTTCTTCCACTGAGGTCACCGCTGCCGTGATTCTGTTTTTGAAGTCATCCAGATTATTCGCTAATGGTGGCACAAAAAAACCACAATCTTTTGTGCGACCACGCTCTTTGACATTGTAGGATCAATGCCAAAACGCCGTTGAAACGCACGCTGCAACGCAATTACGGATTCAGTCTTGCTGAACTGCAGAAAGCAAAACGCCCCTTGTGTGTTGCGGGGTCACCGTCTTGCGAATGACTGAGGCGAGGGGCTGTTTGTGCGCTGGGAGAGGCATCGAGCGGTAATCATTTGAAACTCTATGCCCCTCCCACTCTATGCCCCTCCCACTCTATGCCCCTCCCACTCTATGCCCTGCCCTCTATAAGCCCCTCCCTCTCTGTGCCCCTCCCTCTCTGTGCCCCTCCCTCTCTATGCCCCTTCCCCTCTACGCCCCTCCCTCTCCATGCCTCACCCTCTCCATGCCCCTCCCTCTCTGTGCTCCTCCCTCTCTATGCCCCTCCCCCTTTACGCCCCTCCCTCTCTAAGCCCCTCCCTCTCCATGCCCCGCCCTCTCTACGCCCCTCCCTCTCTATGCCCCGCCCTTTCAAGTGGTAAGAGTTTCATTAATGGGCGGTTCGTGGTTGCAGAGATATAGCGATTTCAAATCGGGTCCATCTTTTTCAAACACCCAGTATTTGGAGTTTGAATGTTATGTACGCACGTTGAACTTCTTTCACACCCCGTTACGTAGCCAACCCCGCTGATTTCAGGTGCGGGGGAAGGACAACAAACTGAACACAAACAGAAGTTCTAAATAAATTAGTCTTCGTGTCTCTCTCTCTCTCTCCCCGTAGTCGCGTGGATTTTTCTCCAGGTCCTCCGGTTTTTCCCTCCGCGTTTAGAATCAACGTCACGCCTTTAGAGTATTTGGCTGCTGTACATTTCCACATCACGAGCCACTTCGTCGAGCTAAGATTGACGATGGCCAGGTCACTTCTGAAAAGAGCCTCACCTGGTCAAATTAAACATCGTTTAGTTTTCGTTATCATCCCCGTCATCTTTAAATCTCTCCCTCCTTGCACCCAACCACCGCAAATAAACTTCCCCTGTGCATTAATCAGTCCTTCACCTCCTTCACTTTCCTCTCTCAAAGTCCTTATCACCTCTTCATCATCGCCCATTCCCTTCCCTCTCCCCTCGCCCCTCCACCCCTTCCCGTCCCTCCCCTACAGCCAGAGGTCGCAACCGGGTACCCTATACCCGTACCCTACCCGATACCCGGCTACCCGTACTCGGCCAGGTACGGGTACGGGTACCCGTTTGCGACCCTGGTGCGGCCGGGTACAGGTACGGGTAGACCGTGAGTCCACTGGTGAGTAACCGTTTGTCACTCATTTCCCAACGTCTTGTCTCTTCTCACAATTCAAGTTCCTAGAATCAACCCACCCGCGCCTGCAAGATGGCTTCATCCCAGAGGTCGCAATCAGGTACCCGATACCCGTACCCTACCCGTACCCGGCCGGGTATGGGTAGGGTACGGGTACGGCCGGGTACGGGTACCCGTTTGCGACCCTGGTGCGGCCGGGTACGGGTACGGGTACGGAATCAAAACCCGTTTGCGACCTCTGCCTACAGCCCATCCGTGACCCCCACGTGCCCTCACGGTCACCGATTCCTCGGCCCTTGCACCGGCCCTGCCATCTAAATCGCTCGATATTTGGTCTCACGCTTTTTAGACTCTGCACGGAGCTCCTTGAGCTTAGGCGCTCTGCGTTGCAGAAAGAACAAGATCACGATCAGGGTCATCATCATCCTCACGGTCTTCTTGTCGTCGCAGGCGTCATCATCGTCACCGTCGGAACGTTGTTACCATCATCACAATCGTCATCATCAACGTCATAATCATTGTCATCATCATCGTCGCAATCACGTCACCGTCATCATCGTCATCATCGCCGTCGCCAACAATCGTCGCCATAGTCAACACCATCGTCATCATCATCGTCGTCATCATCATAAGTGTTGTCATCATCGCGATCGTCATCATTGTTGTATCGTCATTGGCATCATCATCATTACCGTCATCATCATCACCGTCGTCAGCATCATCATCATCATCGCGATCGTCATCATTGTTGTATCGTCACTGGCATCATCATCATCATCATTGCCCTCATCGTCGTCATCATCGTGGTCATAATCATCGTCGTCATCGTTGTCATCACCATGACGACTTCTCTGCCTCTCACCCTCAACTGCGATGGTTGCTCACGTCGCGCTGATGAGTGGTGATGAGCGGCGATGAGCGGCGATGAGCGGCGATGAGCGGCGATGAGCGGCGATGAGCGGCGATGAGCGGCGATGAGCGGCGATGAGCGGCGATGAGCGGCGATGAGCGGCGATGAGCGGCGATGAGCGGCGATGAGCGGCGATGAGCGGCGATGAGCGGCGATGAGCGGTGCCGAGCGGTGCGTTGCGTTTGCCGCGTCCAGGGCCAAGCGCTTCGTGGCGCTCAAGGTGGTGAAGAGCGCCCTGCACTACGCGCAGGCAGCTCAGGACGAGGTCAGCATCCTGCAGCGGGTGAGTGGCGGCGACACTCCGGCACCCGGCGCGGTCTGTGTCGCGCGGAAAGCGTTCCACCTCGCGGAGGGTGAACAGGAACCGCTGAACGAGGACACCCCAGCCACCCCCATCCACACCCCCATCAACACCCACTCCCACCCTCCCCTACCCACCCACCAACATGCACCCCCCACCCACCCACTCCCACCGACCCCCACCCACCCCCCGACCACCCCT
Source organism: Lampetra fluviatilis (assembly GCF_964198595.1). NCBI lineage: Eukaryota > Metazoa > Chordata > Hyperoartia > Petromyzontiformes > Petromyzontidae > Lampetra > Lampetra fluviatilis. The sequence goes on along the minus strand of NC_136312.1, from coordinate 5,605,989 downwards.
ACCCACCCACCCCAATACACCCCCCCCCACACCCACCCCCCCCACCCACCCACCAACCACCCACCCACCACCCCAACCCACCCCCCCACCCACCCCCACGCACCCCACCCACCCCCACCCCCCCACCCACCAACCACCCACCAACCACCCACCAACCACCCCTACCCACCAACCCCAACCCACCCCCCCCCTACCAACACCCACCCACCCCCACCCCCCCACCCACCCCCACCCTACCCACCCCCACGCACCCCACCCACCCCCACCCCCCCACCCACCAACCACCCACCAACCACCCACCCACCACCCCTACCCACCAACCCCAACCCACCCCCCCCTACCAACACCCACCCACCCCCACCCCCACCCTCCAACCATCCACCACCCCTACCCACGCACCCCAATACACCCCCCCACACCCACCCCCCACACCCACCAACCACCCACCAACCACCCCTACCCACCCACCCCAACCCACCCCCACCCACCCTCCCCTACCCCCACCTACATGCACCCACCCCCCCCCCACACCTACCCCCACCCACCCACCCAACCCACCAACCACCCACCCACCACCCCTACCCACCCACCCCAATACACCCCCCCACACCCACCCCACCCACCCCATCCACCCCCACCCACCCCATCCACCCCCACCCACCCAACCCACCAACCACCCACCCACCACCCCTACCCACCCACCCCAATACACCCCCCCACACCCCCCTACCAACACCCACTCACCCCCACCCCCCCACCCACCACCCACCCACCACCCCTACCCACCCCAATACACCCCCCCACACCCACCCCCCACCCACCCCGACCCACCAACCACCCACCACCCCTACCCACCCCCCCCCACCCACCCCCTCCCATTCACCGGCGTGTCGCTCACAGATACGGGAGGCGGACTTCGAAGATCCGTACCGGGAACGAGTCGTCGCTCTGCTCGACAACTTCAAAGTGTCCGGGCCGAACGGAATCCGTATCCCTCCGCAGGGTGGGGCGGTGGTGGGGTCGGGGTCTCTACTTTAGGTTGATGTGCCTGGCGCCCTCAGGTCCAGCAGTTCGTGAAATGGCACGTCAGATGGGAGTGGTGGGGTTGTTGTTGTTTGTATTAAAGTGGTGGAGTAGTTATGGTGACAGTTAAGAGGACAGGTGGGAGTGGTTAAGGATGGGATGGGGTAGGGGTGGTGATGAGGGCAGGTGAGTGAGTGGGTAAGTGAAGGGGTGAGTGAGTGGGTCAGCGAGCGGGTGGGTGAGTGAGTGGGTGAGTGAGTGAGTGAGTGGGTCAGCGAGCGGGTGAGTGAGTGGGTGAGTGAGTGGGTCAGCGAGCGAGTGAGTGAGTGGGTGAGTGAGCGGGTCAGCGAGCGGGTGACTGGGTGAGTGAGTGAGTAAGTGAGTGGGTGAGTGAGTAGGTGTGTGAGTGAGTGTGTGAGTGAGTGAGCGGGTGAATGGGTGAGTGAGTGAGTGGGTGAGTGAGTGGTTAAGTGAGTGGGTCAGCGAGTGAGTGAGTCAGCGAGCGAGCGAGTGAGTGAGCGATCGAGGCTGGGCGCAGGTTCGAGGGAGGCATAGAGACGGACGACTGCGAGCGTAGCGCACGGGATGGCACAGAGCTAGTGACGTGGCGATTGGTGCGAGGATCAGAGGGTAGGTGCAAAACCGTCGGGCTTCCCTTGACGTCACGGTGGACATGTGCATGGTGTTCGAGGCGTTGGGGCAGCAGCTGCTGCTGTGGATCGTCAGGGCCAATTACAGCGGCATCCCCATCCCCTGCGTCAAGACCATTATCCGCCAGGTGGGGCCCGTCGTCACCATCGTCACGCAATATTTTCATCGTCAGCGTCATCCATTAAGGGGCCGTCCGTAAATGACGTCACGCGATTTTGGACGATTTTTCACCTTCCCCCCCCCTCGTCACACGGCGTCACAAAAAGTCAGACCCCCCCCCTCTCAAATATGACGTCACAAAGCTCTGCCCCCCCCCCCCCCCCGCCAAAACCATATTGAATTATTTTAATAAAAACATGCTTCAAATCGCTTTAAACTATTGTCATTGTGGTGCGTATTTAATGTGGCGCTGCACTCTGATGTTGTAGGAGTGTTGTTATAACAATTAGTGTTGTTATAACAATTATATATTCATTTAAAGTTGCGCATTTTGACGTGACGTCACATTTCTCAACCCCCCCCCCCCTCGTCACACATCGTCACAAATGTCTGAACCCCCCCCTAGGTACGTGACGTCATTTATGGACGGCCCCTTTGAGTTGCAAAAGAACTAAACGCGTTCGTCAATGACACCGCGGCGCCTTGAAGCGGATGAACATGTGGAGCACAGCTGACGGATTTCAGGCAATGGGGGCCTTCTTCGTAGCGTGCGTGCAATGAAGAAGGGTCATTGCCCGAAACGTCGCCTATATATTTTTTAGTAATATTTTGTGAACAGAAAAGGCTTATGTCACAGATGTCCCGTCGGGGCAGGTCAGAACGTCGCAACAACAAATACTAAATCGCAAACACGGCGGGAGTGCAAAGTCTCGTTCAAGTAAACAAATCACTTTTTTTTTAAATACAAATAAAACTAAAACAATGTTTATATCTCGGCAGGCAAAACCCCACCATCGATTCGTTTTCACAAGCGACGACTCGACGGAAGCGGGCGGCTTTCCGTCGAACCCGTTTAATTTTATTTTGCGAAAGAGACGCGCAATTTGCGGTGTGTGAGCGACAGTCTGCCGTCATCCCTGTCACGTGTCCCCCACGTGTCCCCCACGTGTCCCACCGCGTGTCCCCCCGCGTGTCCCTCCGCGTGTCCCCCACGTGACCCCCCACGTGTCCCCCACGTGTCCCTCCGCGTGTCCCCCCACGTGTCCCATCACGTGACCCCCCACGTGTCCCCCACGTGTACCCTCACGTGTCCCACCACGTGTCCCCCACGTGTCCCACCACGTGTCCCCCACGTGTCCCACCACGTGTCCCCCGCGTGTCCCCCACGTGTCCCCTCACGTGTCCCCCCACGTGTCCCCCCACGTGTCCCCCGCGTGTCCCCCCACGTGTCCCCCACGTGTCCCCCCACGTGTCCCCCACGTGTCCCACCACGTGTCCCCCACGTGTCCCCTCACGTGTCCCCCCACGTGTCCCCCCACGTGTCCCCCGCGTGTCCCCCCACGTGTCCCCCACGTGTCCCCCCACGTGTCCCCCACGTGTCCCACCACGTGTCCCCCCACTTGTCCCCCACGTGTCCCCCCACGTGTCCCCGCAGGTGCTGCAGGCCCTGGAGTACCTGCACGCGCGCTGCGGGGTCATCCACACGGACATCAAGCCCGAGAACGTGCTGCTGTGCGTCGGGGACGACTACCTGAGCAGGCTGGCCGCTCACGCCACGGCAGGCCGGCGCGCAGCTGTGCCGCTGCAGGTGTGCGCGCACCTCCACCGCCCCCCCCACCAACCCCCCACCAACCAACCCACCCACCAAACCCACCCACTACCCCCCCCCCTCAACTACCACCTACCCCCAGGCTGAGTCGATCTAGGGGAGGCCCGGGACCGGTTCAGATAATCGTCACCGATCTCGGCCGTGAGCGGGAATGGAATTCGGGTCGCCGGATTTGTAGCGCAGCGTAGCGCTAAGCCGCTACACTCCCACCCCACCCGCCTCCCCACCAACCCCCAACAACAACAACCGGCATTCGCCGCTAAGTGGCGGTGACGTCACCACTGCGCTTGTGCCAGGCTATGTGCACCTTGAGGCCACGTGAAGTGTCCCAGGTGCCATGGGTCGACTGACTGAGATGAGTGGCCGATGCACCACCTGTGCCCCCTACTGTGCCAACTCGCTGTGCTATAGCCACCCGGCGCTCCGCTCGTTGTTGTGAACGTCGCTCCTCCGCCCCACCCGCCTCCCCGACCATCCACACACTCACCTCCCCACCCACCCCGCCTTCCCATCATCCGCCTTCCCATCGTCTAAGCAGGATGACCGCGAATCGCAAAATCACCGCTAGATCCACCGGGCACTGGATCGCGAGCGCGCACCGGAGCGTCGTCTCCCCAGCCGTAACAGACGGCGCCCGTCGTTCCGCTCCTCGCAATCATCCGCAGGAACCTCCGCGCAGGTGGAGGGAGCAATCGTACGGCAGGAGGGAAGAGGAGGAAGAGGAGAAACGCAGAGCGGCGATGGCGACGACGACGACGAGCGAAGGAGCCCCGCGACCCCAGCGACGACTCCGCCCGGCGAGGAGCGACGAGGAGGAGGAGGAGGAAGAAGGGGGGGCGATGAGCAGCGGCGATGATGGCGAGGGATGGGGAGCGACGGGAGGGGGCGAGGGTGGGCAGGAGGGCATCGAGTTTGGGGAAGAATGGGGGGTGATGGGGAGGGAAGACGAGGAGGAGGGGGGGGCAGGCGGCAGCGACGATGGCGGGGATTGGGAGGTGATAGGGGGCGGTCACGGCGAGGACGGGGGAGCATTGGCGAGGGAGTACGGGGAGGATGGGGACTTGATGAGGATTGAGTATTGGGAGGCAGAGTTGGTAGGGAGGAGTGAGGATGAGGAGGGTGGGGGAGCAGGGGGGAGTGAGCATGGGGGAGAAGGGGTGAGTGAGAACGGGGTGGATGGGGGAGCAGGGGGGAGTGAGGATGGGGTGGATGGGGGAGCAGCGGGGAGGGAGGATGGGGTGGATGGGGGAGTAGTGGGGAGTGAGGATGGGGGAGAAGGGGTGGGTGAGAACGGGGTGGATGGGGGAGCAGGGGGGAGGGAGGATGGGGTGGATGGGGGAGCAGGGGGGAGGGAGGAGGGGGGAGCGGTGACCTTGGATGAACTCTCTTCGCCAGCCACTCCGCTGCACGGTGGGTCCCACGTTCGTCTGCCGCGGTGTCAACGCGGAATTTGAACGTTCCCCTTCCACAGAAATGTTTCGTTCTGCCCAGGAACGGACGCAGAGAATAAACTATAAAACTTAACGATGAAATAAAATATGTTTAATATGCCAGGTAAGGCCCGCTGAGCTGTGTAGCTGTTTTTTCAGAAGCGAGCTGGTCGTCACGAATGAGTGCTCAACAAAGTGGCTTGTCATCATCACGTGGACATTTACAGCGGCCAAACACTCTAAACGCGTGACGTTGTTGATTTTAAATGTGGAGGGGGAAACCGGAGGACCCCAGAGAAAAATCCACGCGACCACGGAGAGAGAGAGAGAGACGCAAACTCAAAATATACAGCAGGCATCAGGGTTGGGATCGAATGCACGACCTCCTGTACACCAGGCGAGGTAGTTAACATCTCCTAGCCACCGTGATGATGATGAGAGAGAGACACGCACAAACTCCAAATATACAGCAGCAGGCGTTAGGGTCGGGATCGAACCCACGACCTCCTGTATACCAGGCGAGGTAGCTAACATCTCCTAGCCACCGTGGCACTCAATGCTGGCTTCCGTCCCATCTCTTGGCACCCACCAAACAGCTTTGCAACAAATGAGCCACAATACCTCGCTGTTCTCGTCAAGGATCATAAACCATCACCACGCAAACTCCATTCATCCTCGCAGCAGCGGCTTTTGACTAACCGTCAAACAAAGACGGTGTTCACCGCATCGCGCGCCTACAAATGCTCTTCTGCGGCCGTCTGGAACGCTCTTCCTTTTGAAATTAGGAAACCGCTGGATATATATGCGTGCTTTTAAATCATCATCTGGATTGACAAACTCATTTCTACAGAACCGCTTTTTATGTTTAGTTTGTTGTCCTTACACCCGCACCTCCGATTAGCACGGTTGGCTACGTACGGTGCGAAAGAAGTTCAACATACATACACACATAGGTCGATTGTGACAAATGAACGTTGCTTTTTGCACATAAGTCGAAAGCATGGATATCAAACCACAAACTAAAGTTGCGTTTGTGTGGTTTAAAAAAAAATAAGATTTAGGAATATTGAGGAAAAGTCGATGTACTAATAGGGGTTTTTCCCCTTTTGTCTGGAAACAAAACTGACACCTTTTGCAAGGAATCATGCTTACATTAACCACAATACTTGCAGTCAAATGCCAGAAAAAAGGGGAAAAACCCTAGTAGTATATTTTGGTACTGGAAAAGGAGGTCCCATGATGAAAAGTCGATGATTACAAAGAGTGAACCGACAAGTTGCGTGGTGTCGGTGATTGGCCGCAGTCGTGCCGAGCGCTGCGGATCTGCTGCCAGACATCCTGGACCCGGCAAGCGCCGAACATCTCCTCGTGAAGGTCGTCGACCTGGGCAACGCCTGCTGGGTGGTACGACCTCCTCCACCTCCTCCACCTCCTCCTTCACCTCCTCCTCCACTTCCTCCTTCACCTCCTCCACCTCCTCCTCCACCTCCTCCTCCACCTCCTCCTCCACCTCCTCCACCTACTCCATCTCCCCCTCCACCTCCTCCATTTCCCCCTCCACCTCCTCCTCCACATCCTCCTACTCCATCTCCCCCTCCACCTCCTCCACCTCATCCATCTCCCTCTCCACCTCCTCCACCTCCTCCTCCACCTCCTCCGCCTCCTCCAACTCCTCCACCTCCACATCCTCCTCCACCTCCTCCTCCAGCTCCTCCACCTCCTCCTCCACCTCCTCTTTCTCCACCGGCCTCATCCATCACCTTCTCCATTACCGCCACCGCCGCCACCATCACCACCGCCTCACCCAAAAACACCAACGAAATCTAATTCACCACCACCATTTACATCTTCCATCACCACCACAACAAATGTCACCTCGCCACTTACACCATCACCACCAGCACCTCCACCAGTGTCACCTCCACCTCGCCACTTACACCATCACCACCGTCTCTCCGCCTTGACAAAGATTCACGCACAGTCACACCTCACCACCGCTACATCCATCAATATGACCACCACCACCACATCTGCTCCCACCATCATCTCACCACCTCATCACATCGATCACCACTATCGCCTCCACCACCACCACCCACCACCATGACGACCACCTCAGATCTTCCAAGATCATTGTCATCACCTCCTCCACCTTAATTACGACACCACTACCTCACCACCGCTATCACCACCACCAATCACCATCTCATCGACAGTATTCCACCACTATGATCACCTCCAAAGACAAATATCCCCCGTATAGCCTTAACAGACTGTCGGGGCAAGTGCTGTTAGCGAGCACCTATGAAGGCCGGTACAGCACACGAGAGGGTGGGTGACCACCACCACGCCCGGTCACCTTTGTCTCCCCAGTGGCGATGTTTACACATTGCACCAGGTACTCATTTCAGGCTGATTCGACTTAGAGGAGGCCCAGGACCAGGTTTGCCGGGTTCGTAGTGCCCCATGCTAACCGCTGCACTCCCCGCTCCCCTATTACCACCACCACCACCATCACCACCACCACCACCATCACCACCACCACCACCATCACCACCACCACCACCATCACCACCACCACTCAGATCTACAAGTCACCACCACAGCCATCACCACCACTATCACAACCATCACAACCACTCAGGTCCACAAATAACCACCACCATCACCACCACCACCACTCAGGTCCACAAGTAACCACCACGACCATCACCACCACCATCACCACCATCACCACAACCATCACTCAGATCCACAAGTAACCACCACAGCTATCACTATCACCATCGATTATGTTTGTGGGCAAGTGCTGGTCGAGAACACATCAATGCAGGCCAGGACCAACGCTCAGCCGCCTTTGTCTCCCCAGTGCTGATGTTTCACAGCAACACCAGGTACTGTCTTCAATTAAGGCTGAGTCGACCTAGCGGCGGCCCATGACCTATGCCGTGACCACAACGCATTGACCTCTGTGCCGTGACCTCTGTGCCGTGACCCCTGTGCCGTGACCTCTGCTGTGACCTCTGTGCTGTGACCCCCGTGACCCCTGTGCCGTGCCCTCTGTGCCGTTATCCCTGTGACCCCTGTGCCGTGACCTCTGTGCCGTGACCTCTGTGCCGTGACCTCTGTGACCTCTGTGCCGTGACCTCTGCCGTGACCCCCGTGACCCCTGCCAGGACAAGCACTTCTCGGACGACATCCAGACGCGGCAGTACCGCGCCCTGGAGGTGCTGCTGGGGGCCGAGTACGGAACGTCGGCCGACATCTGGAGCACCGCCTGCATGGTCCGCAGCTAGTACCACTCCACTAGTACCACTAGTACCACTAGTTCCACACCACTAGTACCACACCACTAGTACTGCTAGAACCACACCACTAGTACCACACCACTAGTACCACACCACTAGTACCACACCACTAGTACCACACCACTAGAACCACACCACTAGTACCACACCACTAGTACCACACCACTAGAACCACACCACTAGTACCACACCACTAGTACCACACCACTAGTACCACACCACTAGAACCACACCACTAGTACCACACCACTAGTACCACACCACTAGTACCACTAGTACCACTAGAACCACTAGTACCACTAGAACCACTAGTACCGCTAGAACCACACCACTAGTACTGCTAGAACCACACCACTAGTACCACTAGAACCACTAGAACCACTAGTACCGCTAGTACCATACCACTAGTACCACACCACTAGTACCACACCACTAGTACCACACCACTAGTACCAAACCACTAGCACCGCTAGAACCACTAGTACCAGACCACTAGTACCACACCACTAGTACCACACCACTAGTACCACACCACTAGCACCGCTAGTACTACACCGCTAGTACCACTAGTACCACACTACTAGAACCACACCACTAGTACCACCCCACTCGTCTCATATCGCGGTGTCCATGTGTCCCTCTGTCTCACATCCCAGGCCTTCGAGTTGGCCACAGGAGGATATCTCTTTGAGCCGCACTCGGGGGAGGGATACTCCAGAGACGAGGGTTCGTGAACAGTCGCACTCACAACCACACTCACAGTCACACACTCACAACCACACACTCATAACCAGTCTCACAACCACACTCACAACCACACTCACAACAACAGTCTCACAACCACACTCACAGTCACACACTCACAACCACAGTCACACACTCACAGTCACAACCACACACTCACAACCACAGTCACACACTCACAGTCACACACAATCACACTCACAACCACACTCACACACTCACAGTCACACACTCACAACCACAGTCTCACACTCACAACCACAGTCACAACCACACTCACAACCACACTCACAGTCACACACTCACAACCACAGTCTCACAACCACACTCACAACCACAGTCACACACTCACAACCACACTCACAGTCACACACTCACAACCACAGTCTCACAACCACACTCACACACTCACAACCACAGTCACACAACCACACTCACAACCACACTCACAGTCACACACTCACAACCACACACTCACAACCACACTCACACACTCACAACCACAGTCTCACAACCACACTCACACTAACAACCACAGTCTCACAACCACAGTCACACTCACAACCACACACTCACAACCACAGTCTCACACACTCACAATCACACTCACAACCACAGTCTCACACACTCACAATCACACTCACAATCACACTCACAACCACAGTCTCACAACCACACTCACACACTCACAACCACACTCACAACCACACTCACAACCACACTCACACTCACAACCACACTCACACACTCACAACCACACTCACAAACACACTCACACTCACAACCACACTCACAACCACACACCCACAACTACACACTCACAACCACACACTCACAACCACAGTCTCACAACCACACTCACACAATCACAACCACACTCACACACTCACAGTCACACACTCACAACCACAGTCTCACACTCACAACCACAGTCTCACGACCACACACTCACAACCACACTCACACACTCACAACCACACTCACAACCACACTCACAGTCACACTCACAGTCACACTCACAGTCACACTCACAACCAGTTATACACTCACAACCACAGTCACACACTCACAATCACACTCAGAACCACAGTCACAGTCACACACACAGTCACACACAGTCACACACACACACAGTCACACACACAGTCACACACACAGTCACACACACACAGCCACACACAGCACACACACAGTCACACACAGTCACACACAGACACACAGACACACACAGTCACACACAGTCACACAGACACACATAGTCACACATAGTCACACACAGACACACACAGTCACACACAGTCACACACAGTCACACACAGACACACACAGTCACACACAGCCACACACACAATCACACACAGACACACAGACACACACAGTCACACATAGTCACACACAGAGACACACAGTCACACACACAGTCACACACAGTCACACACAGCCACACACACAGTCACACACAGCCACACACAGTCACACACAGTCACTCACAGACACACACAGCACACACAGTCACACACACACAGTCACACTCACAGTCACACACAACACGCACAAAACACACAGTCACACACACAGTCACACACACAGTCACACACGCACAGTCACACACAGTCACTCATACACACACAGTCACACACAGACATACACAGTCACACAGTCACACACAGTCACACACAGTCACACACACAGTCACACACAGACATACAAAGTCACACAGTCATACACAGTCACACACAGTCACACACAGTCACACACAGTCACAGTCACACACACAGTCACACACACAGTCACACACACAGTCACACACAGACATACAAAGTCACACAGTCATACACAGTCACACACAGTCACACACAGTCACACACACAATCACACACAGTCACACACAGTCACACACAGTCTCACACACACACAGACACACACAGTCACACACAGCCACACACACAGTCACACACAGACACACAGACACACACAGTCACACATAGTCACACACAGAGACACACAGTCACACACAGTCACACACACAGTCACACAGTCACACACAGTCACACACACACAGGCACACACAGTCACACACAGACACACACAGTCACACGCAGTCACACAGTCACACACAGTCACACACAGTCACACACACACACAGACACACAGTCACACTCACAGTCACACACAACTCACACAACACACACAGTCACACAAACACAGTCACTCACAGACACAGTCACACAGTCACACACAGTCACACACAGTCACACACAGTCACGCAATTGATCTGCAATTGCTCCAGGAATGGATTAGAGCATTTGAGTGTGTACACACGTGTGTGTTGACATGTGTGTATGTGTGTGTGCGTCTCGACTCAGCCTGAAATGACTACCTTGCGCGGTGTGTAAACATCGCCACTGGGGAGACAAAGGCGGCCGGGCGCGGTGCTGGCCACCCACCCCCTCGTGTGCCGTGCCGGCCTTCACGAGCGCTCCCTAACAGCACTTGCCCCAACAGTCTGTTAAGAGGCTATACGGGGGACCTTTGTCTGTCTGTGTGTGCGTGCGCAGACCACATTGCGCACATCATCGAGCTGCTTGGAAACCTCCCAAAGAGCTTTGCGATGTCCGGACGATACTCTCGGGAAATATTCAACAGCAAAGGTCGGTGCACCGCGCAGAGTGACACCCATCGATAACTCACGCGACCTCCCCCCCCCCCACCCTCAGCCCTTTCGCAAAACATCTTAATATGTAGAGGAGTCCAGAGCTTGGGAAATGTGTTGCCAGCGTCGGCTCACACCCCCGCCTGCACGGCTGCCGCACTGCAGCTTGTTAGTGGCTCCTCGGCGATTGTGTGAGATGCAGATTTGCACGGACTGAACGATGCTACACAAAAGCAAACGTGATTGTTTGTTTTTATTATTATCGGGGAGTGGGGGCAACCGTGGAGTTGGCGAACGAATAATGATCAACGCTTGAGAAATGTGTGACGCACGCAGTTTTACCGTTCGCTCTCAGAGAGAGTAGAGGGGAGTGATCCAGAGGCATGGGAAACCACACGTTCACGGCGCTGTCAATGATTGCCCAAGCTCTGTCATCCTACATTGGGGATGTTTGGCCACCTCCGTAAACGAGTGAGAAAAACCCACGCTAAGTGAGAGGGGGCAACCCTCGATCCCCCGCAACGCTGAATGGCCTTTCCTCTCGCACGTCCAATACTCGATTCTTTGCGGTGGGTAAACAATGTCTTTCAAAAAGCGCCGACGCTACTACTACTACTACTACGCCTCGCGAAATAAAAAAACTTTACGCTGAGCCGGTCGCGCGTTCCGAGGTTCAGCGGTAAACATGGACCCGCCTTGCGGAGATCTCGGAACAGGAAAGGGTTAATTGGCCAAATACAACTTTTATACAGTAGACTCTGGATTATCCGCGTGCGATTTATCCGATTCGCGGATGGACCACGCACACTGAGATTTTGACATAAATTAATCACTTGTGGATTTTCCCCTTAAGCCCCAAATTATTAATCTGAAAACTGTTTTACATTGTTATTCTTGGAAATGTCTATCGCAAGCCACGTGCTTAAACCGAAAAAATAGGGTGCTCTGGCTAAATCCGAAATCCACGTGATCGCCACTACAGTACAGTAGTTGCATATCTTCACAACAGTGGGCGGGGTTTTATTGACGTCGATAGGCGTGACTCCGCTGCTATACACTCCGTGGTCCGAATCTTCTTCTGGGCGGGAGCAGGAAAGTGTCATCACCGATGGCGCGCATCGATCGGTCGATCGGTAGTTTTTGGCATAGAGATCCGCACATTATATGGCTAGAGTAGAACCCCTCTTAACGACGGTAATTGGTTCCACGAAACCGGTCAAATTATTTGGTCGTTAAGCGAGTATATGTTTCCACTTCAAAGCGCAGCAGACACTGAACGTAAATAATGCCCCAACGCTCATGAATGGACGTCGCTGATTGGCCGATGCCCAGTCAGACGATTTTGGAGCTCGCCGATTGGCCGAAAATTGGCAGTCGCATGCTCGTCGTAAGCCCGTCAGTAAGCGAACACATTGGGCTCTATGGAGGCACTACACTACTATACACTACACTATACACTACTATACACTACACTATACACTACACTATACACTACACTATACACTACACTACTATACACTACACTATACACTACTATACACTACACTATACACTACACTACTATACACTACCATACACTACACTATACACTACTATACACTACACTATACACTACACTATACACTACACTACTATACACTACACTATACACTACCATACACTACACTATACACTACACTACTATACACTACCATACACTACACTATACACTACTATACACTACACTATACACTACACTATACACTACACTACTATACACTACACTATACACTACACTATACACTACACTACTATACACTACACTATACACTACTATACACTACACTATACACTACACTACTATACACTACACTATACACTACACTACTATACACTACACTATACACTACACTACTATACACTACACTATATACTACACTACTATACACTACTATACACTACACTATACACTACACTATACTCTACACTATACACTACAATACTATACACTACACTATACACTACACTACTATACACTACACTACTATACACTACACTATACACTACACTACTATACACTACACTATACACTACACTACTATACACTACTATACACTACACTATACACTACACTATACACTACACTACTATACACTACTATACACTACACTATACACTACACTACTATACACTACTATACACTACACTATACACTACCATACACTACACTATACACTACACTACTATACACTACTATACACTACACTATACACTACCATACACTACACTATACACTACACTACTATACACTACACTATACACTACACTACTATACACTACACTATACACTACACTATACACTACACTATACACTACTATACACTACACTATACACTACACTACTATACACTACTATACACTACACTATACACTACACTATACACTACACTATACACTACACTACTGTAGGGTTGTTACGGGAGGGCTGTAGGTGCATGGGATCCAACGGGGAATAAACACAGTGGGCGGAGCTCCGGGAGTACACGGGGGGGGTGCCCGCAGCGACGTCCGCATCAGGCAGCCTGGGGGGTTGTGATCCTGACGGGGGGTATAAAGGGGGAGGACAGAGAGAGCTCGTGGCTGAGTCTGGGAACGAAGGAGGAAGAAGGAAGATCTGCTAGTTAGAAGCCCTGGACTCCCCTCGACGCCGCCCTTGTAAGGGCTGCGGAGGATCGAGCCAGAGGCGTGGTTCCGTGAACCAGGGTCAGTACCCTGGGACTCCGGAGACCGTAGCCCGACTCACCAGTGTCGGGCCAGTTAGCCTCCCCTAGCCCGTTAGTGGAGGACTTGGGGTTAGGTCAGGATTAGCTAGGGTGTATCCCCAGTTATCCGGGTGAGGGGGCCGCTACCCCCTCTAGTGCTGTCCTGTACCGACAACTTGTAATAAAGATACGTGTGCCTCAACCTGGGTGTCCAGCGTACTTACCGGTACTTCATCTGGTGTCAGAAGTATTACGAACATGGAAACACGTCAGACAGCTCGAGCCAGAGTGCCGGACGAGGACACTGCTGAAATCGTTGAGCCCGAGACGGCTCACCAAGACATGGTACAGCCGGGGCCTGACGCGTTCCTGCCGGGGCATCGGCATGAAGAGGGGCCGCAGCCAGACGCGCTACGGCTGGCTCACGAGAGGCTGGCGGAGCTGCTGTATGCCGTTGCCGCCACGCTGGAAAACATCACGCGGCTGGGGGCTGGTGGTCCACCACGGGGCGAGGGGAGTCGACGACCGGAGCGCCTTCCCGCCATTTCGGAAGACTCCAACTTTGAATTTCCCGCCATCGCCACGGCAGCTGCAGAGGGCGTGGCCGGGCTAAACCTTGGGTCCGACACCGCTCTCGCTGGGACAGCCGCATCATCGCCAGCGGCGGGAACGTCATCACGGCTGTGACAGGCGATTCCATCTGCCATTCGCGCCGACGCACAGCCGAGTCCTGGGGATAGCAGCCTGCAGACTTCCAAGGCGAACGCTGCGCTGCAACAACGGCTACCTCCGCTGAAGGAATTTGTTGGCGCGGAGGGCGACTGGGGCGGCTTCCAGCGTCGCTTCATCGCCCACCAAGAAATGGCTAGGTGGTCGGACAACGAAGCCCTCTGCGCGCTGCCGGCGCTCCTCGACGCCGACGCGCTCGCCGCCCTCACATCGGCGCCAAGAGAGAAGCGTTCTACTCTGCCGAGGGCGCTACAACTGCTGGCTGGGGTCTATGGACCATCTGCAGAATGCAGACAGCAGTTCTACGACCGCAAGCGGGGTGAAAAAGAGTCGCCCCTGGCATACAGGACGAGCCTCCTGGCGCTGGCCAAAACGGCTTTTCCCCGTATGGACGACGACGGCGTGGACGCGATGGTCACGGAGAAAATCCTCCTCCTGGCAGACGACCTGGACATCGCTGTCCTCGCACAGGAGGACGCCGAGATGACCTCTCTTCAGGCGGCGCGCCTCCTTCACGCCAACCTTCTGTCCCTGCGGCGGAAAGCCAGCAGGGCATCGGCCGGGCGTGCGGTGGCTGCAGCCACCCTTCAGACGGAGGAGCTCTACGCCGTCGACCACCGACGGCAACAGGCGCAAGGAGCACGGGCGGGCCGGGACGGCTCAAGCCGGTTCGACCGTCCATCGTCTCCACCGGGGGGTCCGCGGTGTTTCAACTGCGGCGTTCGGGGCCACGTCGCCTTGGGGTGCCGCTCGCCTCGACAGCGCGGGACGACGCCTCGACGGGACGCCGGGCCTCCTCCTCCCAAGCTCCAGCAACATGATCCGGCGAGTCGCGGCACCACACATGTTTGGCCAAAGCACCCACCCGTTGCACACTCTCGCACCACAACGAACGGGGGGCCGATGTTGCGTTGCGACGGCCCAACGCGGATCACTGCGGGGACTCGAATCGAGCCCAAACAGTGGTCCGTGTTGGCCCATCGCGTGGTAGCCGCGTCGTCAGGGTCGTCGGCCGTGGTCGGACACATTGACGGGGTAGAGGTACGCATCCTGGTCGATACGGGGGCATCGGCGACAATCATTTCGGAGTTAATTTACAATATTCTGCCTGTACAAAGCCGGCCCTTACTGCCGGTTAACGTCCCATTCTATGCCGCTAACGGGGGCTCTCTGGGCATCATGGGACAGATTCGCGCGCAAATTTGTATCGGGGACATCAAATTGTCGGGGCCGATTTTCGTTTCCTCCTCGCTGGCGGTTCCGTGCCTGCTGGGGACGGATTTCTTAGGCAAAATGCCAATTCGTATTTTGATCGACCAAGGATGCATTGAGCTTCCGTCAGGGCGACGCATGGCCTTCCTGCCTTCCCCTGCGGCGGCTCGGACGGCGTTCGCGACGGTACCGGCGTTCGTCGTCAGAACAGTTAGTGTGCCGCCGGGAGCTCAAATGCTAGTGCCTCTGAAACTTCGTAAGCCCTTCGCTAAGGGCGTAGGGGATCAGGGTGTTTTGCTGGGACCGTCTAGGGCCGGGGTTAATGCACCTCATTTGATTCCGGCCCAGACCGTTGTAAGAGGGGACGAGGACCCTTTCATCGCGGTCCTCAATGTGGGGTCGCAGACAGTGGTGGTTCCTCAAGGGACGGTGCTCGCTCACGCGACGCCGGTACCCTGCGAGGAACCTGTCGCGAACCATGTTGGCACTGCTTCCCGAATGCTCCCACATTCGGACAGCGATGAAGGGTGGCTCGACGCGCTTTGTGCGGGATCGACGGACCTGACAAATTCAGAGCGCCAACAGCTTAGAACGCTACTGAGGGAATTTTCCGACGTTTTCAGTCGGGATAAATATGATTTGGGTTGCACTCACCTGCTGCGTCACCATATTGACACGGGTGACAGCGCGCCAATTCGCCAAAATCCGTTTCGGTTAAGTCCCGCCGAAAAGGACCATGTCAAATCGGCTGTTGATGACATGTTAGCCGCCGACATCATTTCTCCCTCCACCAGCCCTTGGGGAGCGCCGATCGTCCTGGTTAAAAAGCAGGACGGCTCGTTGCGGTTTTGCGTGGATTTTCGGCGCCTTAATAAAATTTCGGTTGCCGACGCATACCCGCTCCCACGGATGGACGAATCGCTGGACGCCTTGGCGGGAGCGCGATTCTTCTCCACACTAGATTTACTTTCGGGATTCTGGCAGCTTCCTCTGGACGATGATTCTAAGCCTAAAACTGCTTTCCGTACACCGCACGGCCTGTTCCAATTCAACCGGTTGCCGATGGGCTTACACTCAGCGCCGGCAACTTTCCAGCGATTGATGGAATTGGTTTTGGCTGGATTGCAATGGGAATCGTGCCTGATTTATTTGGATGACGTTATTGTCTTTGGTAAAACTTTTGATGAACATCTCCAGAGGTTGCGGGCGGTTTTCCTAAAGATGCGGGCTGCTAATTTGAAATTTAAGCCCCAGAAATGCCATTTGTTACGCGAGTCGGTGCGTTATTTGGGGCACATCGTAGGGCGCTCGGGTATTGCTACCGATCCCGCCAAAACGCAGTGTGTCAGCTCCTGGCCGACTCCCACCTCGGTGGGAGAGGTCAGGAGTTTTATTGGCTTCGCATCATATTACCGACGCTTCGTCGCTAATTTTGCAACGATTGCCAAACCCCTACACGCGTTAACATCTAAAGGGGTTCGGTTCCACTGGGGTCAGGAGGAGGAAGCTGCTTTCTGCTCCCTTCGGGACGCCCTGGTAAAGGCTCCTCCCCTGATTTACCCAGATTTTTCTAGGCCGTTTTTGCTCGACACCGACGCGAGCAACACGGGTATTGGAGGTGTGCTTTCCCAGGTGGTTGACGGCGTGGAACGGGTGGTTGCGTACGGCAGTCGGGTGTTGTCTCCAGCGGAGCAAAGATATTGTGTCACCCGTAGGGAACTGTTGGCAATTGTCTATTTCATCCAACAGTATCGCCCATATCTGTACGGTCGGCATTTCACCGTCCGCACAGATCATGCGGCACTGCAGTACGCCCTGAAGGTTCAACAGCCATCGGGACAATTGTCCCGATGGTTGGAGGTCCTCCAGGATTTCGATTTCGAAACCACCTACCGTAAGGGCGTTCGCCACACCAACGCTGATGCTCTGTCATGGATGCCAACCACCTCCGAATGCGCATGCCTCCTGGGGTCTGGGCGTTGCAAGCCGGCAGGGGACATGATGGTTCCGGTCCTGGCGGCCGCCGCCAATGACGAAACATTGGTCACCAATGATATCGCGGAACAGGGGAAAGATTCCCTGCTTGGGTTGCCCGATAATGAATGGGGGCGCCTCCAAATGGAGGATACCTCCCTCCTCGCGTTGCGTCGTCGCGCCGGGGAGAGGGGGCGGGGGACGGGTGAGGCCGACGCTTGGGGCATGCACGCAGGGTTGCTCATGCATTGGGACAGCAAATCCCACCGTCACCGGCTGGTGGTCCCTTCGGGATTACGAGGTAAGGTGGTGTGGGCTGCGCATGAGCGCCTCCTCCACCTGGGGACCCAGAAAACTCTCGCCTTGCTCCAGCTGAATTTTTTTTGGCCAGGCATGACAAGGGATGTCACTGATCTGTTGGCAGCATGCCCTCGGTGTGCGCAGTGCAAACCACCGGCACGGGAGTCGAACCCGCCCTTGCAGTCCATCCAGGTTTCCCGAGTAAATGAACTGGTCGCACTGGACATTCTGGGGCCATTCCCCGCCACCCCCAGGGGTAACAGATATTTGCTTACTGGGGTCGAATATTTTACGCGCTGGCCTATGGCCTGGCCCCTGCCAAATCAGTCGGCAGCAGCCATCGTCGACGCCTTTGTCCAGGGTTATGTCATGGACAAAGGTGCTCCGGAGCGGTTGCTGACCGACCAGGGTAGAAATTTTTCCGGGAAACTCCTAAAACAAGTCTGTGATCTCCTAGGAACGAAAAAAATTCGAACCTCTCCTTATCACCCGCAAACGGACGGGATGGTTGAGCGTCTGCATCGCACCATCTCGTCTATGTTGTCGCAGCAAGTCTCGGACTCACAGACTGATTGGGACTTACAAATTCAAGGGGTTCTAGCGGCATACAGATTGGCTCCCCATGCTGCGACGGGATTTTCACCATTCTTTCTTATGTATGGCCGCGAACCCGAGCCACCTGTTCCGGCACAGCTGCAGATCCCCGCGCCGCTGGGTAAAATTAAATTGGATGAACACGTTAAATTTAACCTTGACAAACTGACTGAGGCGCGGGATGCTGCGAGGCTAAATTCTGACAGGCGTCAAAAGGCGAACGAGCGCCTCAGGCTGGCTCGCGCGCACGTGCTGCAGTGGAAGCCGGGGGACAGGGCATGGCTGCACTGTCCCCAGGTACCACTCGCGACCTCCTCTAAACTCGTGCGCCCGTGGCGGGGCCCCGTCGAGGTTGTCGAGGTTTTGAGGCCTCAGTGCGTTCGAATCAAATGGGGCAGGCGCCGGTGGTTTGTACACCCCTCTAGGCTAAAACCGTTTGTTGCGGTGCGAGGGCCCACTCCACACGCGCGGGGCCAAGCATGTGGGGGGTCGACCGACTCGGAGGGTCCGTCGCTGCTCTCGCCTGATGTGTTGCCGGCTGTCCCACCCACAGGTGCACCGGGAATGACGGGCTCATGCCCTACAACCCACACGGGTGATGCCGACGGTCGCGCCACTTCAATCGCGACCTCATCTCGAAAGGGACAGCCGCCACCGGATGGTCCGCCGTCCGGGGTTGCCCCGTGTGACGGGCCTGCGGCAAGGACGCGCGCTAAGATGCGCAGACTCTTATAATATACAAAAAGAAGAATTTTTTTTTATTTCACGTGTCATGGTTACTGTATGCTGCGTCGGTGGTGCGCTCCTGCCACATTGTGTGTGTTGTGTTGTGTGTGTGGGCGGGGTGTGTGTGTTGTGGGTGCGTTGTGTGTCGTGGGTGTGCTGTGTGTGTTGGGGGAGTTCCTGGCTAGTTGTATATACGCGCTTTTACGGATTTCGTATTTATACGGGGGGGGGGGGTGCGTCGGACATTCCCTTCGGGGGTGTGCTTGTTCTTCTTGTTGTTCTTGTTGTTGTTTGTTGTTCAATTTGCATTTTGTTGAAAAAAAATGAGGCACACACGGGGTTGAGGGGTAAATGTTCCTTTATTGGAATTGTTGCAGCCGGGACGGCTGCGAGCTGTAATGGGGGGAGTGATGTAGGGTTGTTACGGGAGGGCTGTAGGTGCATGGGATCCAACGGGGAATAAACACAGTGGGCGGAGCTCCGGGAGTACACGGGGGGGGTGCCCGCAGCGACGTCCGCATCAGGCAGCCTGGGGGGTTGTGATCCTGACGGGGGGTATAAAGGGGGAGGACAGAGAGAGCTCGTGGCTGAGTCTGGGAACGAAGGAGGAAGAAGGAAGATCTGCTAGTTAGAAGCCCTGGACTCCCCTCGACGCCGCCCTTGTAAGGGCTGCGGAGGATCGAGCCAGAGGCGTGGTTCCGTGAACCAGGGTCAGTACCCTGGGACTCCGGAGACCGTAGCCCGACTCACCAGTGTCGGGCCAGTTAGCCTCCCCTAGCCCGTTAGTGGAGGACTTGGGGTTAGGTCAGGATTAGCTAGGGTGTATCCCCAGTTATCCGGGTGAGGGGGCCGCTACCCCCTCTAGTGCTGTCCTGTACCGACAACTTGTAATAAAGATACGTGTGCCTCAACCTGGGTGTCCAGCGTACTTACCGGTACTTCACTACTATACACTACACTACACTACTATACACTACACTATACACTACACTATACACTACACTATACACTACACTACTATACACTACACTATACACTACACTACTATACACTACACTATACACTACACTATACACTACACTACTATACACTACACTATACACTACACTATACACTACTATATACTACACTATACACTACACTACTATACACTACTATACACTACACTATACACTACGCTACTATACACTACACTATACACTACCATACACTACACTATACACTACACTACTATACACTACTATACACTACACTATACACTACACTATACACTACACTATACACTACACATTGGGCTCTATGGAGGCCCGTCGTTAAGCTATTAGTCGTTAACAGGGGTGATCGTTAAGAGGGGTTCTACTGTATTTTTGTATTCTCCGAGATTTTGAATTATTCGCGACTGTCCTCCCCGTCATGAGCGCAGATAATCTCGAGCCTACGCTATATGTAGAGGATCGCAGAGCTTGGGTGGGATATGTGTTGCCGGCTCACCGCATTGCTGCCTTCCCCGCTTGTCTGCTGTTCCCGTGTCGCTGTCTGCCAGTCATCTCAGTGAACTCATGACACCTGTGCCTTCATGTGACCTTCTGCCAGCAGCGAACCTTCCGCACTTCACGTGACGGCCTTAACGAGCACATAGCCTGGTACAAAACTAAAAACGATTTTGTTATTTTACCAGGTAAGGCCCACTGAGCTATACAGCTGTTTTTCAGAAGCGACCTGGCCACAAATGATAGCTCAGCAAAGGTGCTTATCATTACGTGGAAATTTATAGCAGCCAAATACTCTAAACGCGTGATGTTGATTCTAAATGTGGAGGAGAAAACCGGAGAACCCGGAGAAAAATCCACACGACCACGGGAAGAGAGTCATGCAAACTCCAAATATACACCAGGCGTAAGGGTCGGGATCGAACCCACAACCTCCTGTATACCAAGCGAGGTAGTTAACATCTCGCCAGTGTGGCACAAGCTAGGCTCTATGTACGTTAAGGCCGTCACTTCGCAACGAACGATGGCTGTTGCTGTTTTTTGTTGCTGCTCTTGTGGTGGTGGTGAGCGCGCGTGTGGGGAGCGGTTGTGCAGCATGGTCACGGCAGTTCACCGCATTTCGTGACCCCCGTGACCCCCCGCAGGAGAGATGAGGCACATCGACGAGCTCACGCCATGGGCGCTGCCCGACATGCTGCTGGAGAAGTACGGCTGGAGCGCGGACGAGGCGAACGCCTTCGCTTCCTTCCTGCTGCCCATGCTGGCGCCCCGTCCCTGGCGCAGAGCCACGGCCGCACAGAGCCTCGACCACGAATGGCTGCAGCAGGCCTAGCGGGGCCCAGGCTATAGCCCATGCCATCGTCATGACGATGAGCGGTGGCGGGGGCGGCCCTGTATAGATGGGGTGAGTGGACCTGGAGACACCAAGAGAGAGATACGCAGAGAGAGAGACACACACACAGAGCCTGAGCCACTCCTGGCTGCAGCCGGCCTAGGCAAGGCCCACGCTGAGGCGATCGTGGTCAAACCTATGATGGCTGCGCAGATGGGAGTCGGGCAGGGCGATGGGACATGGAGACGTGGAGAGAGACAGATGCCGATAGACAAAGACAAATCTTTTTGGGATGCCTGAAGATGCGGGGTCCCTGTGCACTTGTGGTGTAGAGCTAACTCTAGACGTGGGCTCTAGGCCTGCCGGATTCAGGCCTGGCGAGGGCTTGCCTACTAGGCCTCCAAGTAGAATGGCCACAAACGCTCCTCAAACTGTTCTAATCGGCGTGCAATTTCTAACGCGCACAATATGCCACAGACATAAATGACCGTGACTCTGAGGCGCGGAGTCGAGTCCAGTGTCCCGTGAAAACGGGGCGAATCTAAGAGGCGGGGCCTTTAAGTGTCTGTGAAATGCCCGTGTAGATTGAGGGCTGTGAATGTGACGCAGGATGGCGTTCCAGACGGCAGGGCCTGCCACGAAGAGACGACAACTGGCAGTGACGGCCCTGATCTTTGCAATAGCGGGTAGGAGGCCGTGAGTCACGCTCGCTGCTGCAGAGACTTCTGCCGTGCGCTGCGTTGCAGGGTGACGGTAGGGTGAGCGAAGAAAGATACGGTGGACGACCGAAAGCGGTGGTAGAGACAGCAGGTGATCTTGTAGCTGGCCCTGCTGGTGATGGTGGGAAGCCAGTGGAGGAGGGAGTGTAGGCAGGAGATCTTGTAGTTTGTTATGGAGGGAGGCGAGGGAATTTCGCCGATGATGACAGGTGCAGAGGATGTTTTGCAGCCGCTGTAGTTTCTTGAGGTTACTCGATGAGAAATAAAGACAGACGGAGATTGCAACAGTCGGCCATGCCACGGGCGAGGGTGTCGGCGATGTGGGTGGTGATGAGAGAACGTAAATGACGGAGGGCCCTGAGGTGCTCGTTGCCACATCTCATGATGCGGTAGGTGTAGTAAGTAAACATGGAAGGATACGACACAGCTGAGAGTGACGTCGAGGAACGAGATGGATAGTGGAGCCAGCGACTAATATTCCGGAAAGCTGGTGGGCAGGGGGGAGCGCAGATGTGGTGCTTGGGATTCGGAAGAGAATTCAAGGAGAGAATCTCGGTGCCCAGCACCACTCCCTCCGGAGAGCCTCTCTAAGTCGAGAGGTGGCGGTTGCTGTGCCTGGTGCCCGGTAGGATGCAGGAATGGCCGTGTTGACACCCGGAAAGCCTTGCAAAGAGACAAATCACAATATTTTGGGGGGGGCCCACCTCGACTGATAATGTAGCTACTACGACACTCATTATAATTAATGAAGTCACTACGTCACTGATGTCGCTACTACGACACTGATAATGTCGCTACTACGCCACTAATAATTCCGCTACTACGACACTTATAATGTCGCTACTACACCACTGATAATGTCGCTACTACGCCACTAATAATGTCGCTACTACGACACTGATAATGTCGCTACTACACCACTGATAATGTCGCTACTACACCACTGATAATGTCGCTACTACGACACTGATAATGTAGTTACTACGACATTGATAATGTCGCTACTACGACACTGATAATGTCGCTACTACGACACTGATAATGTAGTTACTACGACATTGATAATGTCGCTACTACGACACTGATAATGTCGCTACTACACCACTGATAATGTCGCTACTACACCACTGATAATGTCGCTACTACGACACTGATAATGTAGTTACTACGACACTGATAATGTAGTTACTACGACACTGATAATGTCGCTACTACACCACTGATAATGTCGCTACTACGACACTGATAATGTCGCTACTACGACATTGATAATGTCGCTACTACGACACTGATAATGTCGCTACTACGACACTGATAATGTCGCTACTACACCACTGATAATGTCGCTACTACACCACTGATAATGTCGCTACTACACCACTGATAATGTAGTTACTGCGCCACTAATAATGCCGCTACTACTCCACTAATAATGTCGCTACTACGACACTGATAATGAAGTCACTACGCCACTGATAATGTAGTTACTACACTACTGATAATGTCGCTAGTACACCACTGATAATGTAGTTACTACACCAGTGATAATGTAGTTACTACACCAGTGATAATGTAGTTACTACACCACTGATGATGTAGTTACTACACCACTGATAATGTAGTTACTACAACACTGATAATGAAGTCACTACGCCACTGATAATGTAGTTACTACACTACTGATAATGTCGCTAGTACACCACTGATAATGTAGTTACTACACCAGTGATAATGTAGTTACTACACCAGTGATAATGTAGTTACTACACCACTGATGATGTAGTTACTACACCACTGATAATGTAGTCACTACACCACTGATAATGTAGTTACTACACCAGTGATAATGTAGTTACTACACCAGTGATAATGTAGTTACTACACCACTGATGATGTAGTTACTACACCACTGATAATGTAGTTACTACACCACTGATAATGTAGTTACTACACCAGTGATAATGTAGTCACTACACCACTGATAATGCAGTTACTACACCACTGATAATGTAGTTACTACACCACTGATGATGTAGTTACTACGCCACTGATAATGTAGTTACTACACCACTGATAATGTAGTTACTACACCACTGATAATGTAGTTACTACGCCACTGATAATGTAGTGACTACGCCACTGATAATGTAGTCACTACGCCACTGAAAATGTAGTTACTACGCCACTAATAATGTCGCTACTACACCACTGATAATGAAGTTACTACGCCACTGATAATGTCGCTACTACACCACTGATAATGTAGTTACTACGCCACTGAAAATGTAGTTACTACGCCACTAATAATGTCGCTACTACACCACTGATAATGTAGTCACTACGCCACTGAAAATGTAGTTACTACGCCACTAATAATGTCGCTACTACACCACTGATAATGTAGTTACTACGCCACTGATAATGTCGCTACTACACCACTGATAATGTAGTTACTACGCCGCTGATAATGTAGCTACTACAACACTGATAATGAAGTTACTACGCCACTAATAATGTCGCTACTACACCACTGATAATGTAGTTACTACGCCACTGATAATGTCGCTACTACACCACTGATAATGAAGTTACTACGCCGCTGATAATGTAGCTACTACAACACTGATAATGTCGCTACTACAACACTGATAATGTCGCTACTACACCACTGATAATGTCGTTACTACGCCGCTGATAATGTAGCTACTACAACACTGATAATGTCGCTACTACACCACTGATAATGTCGTTACTACGCCGCTGATAATGTAGCTACTACAACACTGATAATGAAGTTACTACGCCGCTGATAATGTAGCTACTACAACACTGATAATGTAGTTACTACGCCACTGATAATGTCGCTACTACGCCGCTGATAATGTAGCTACTACAACACTGATAATGTCGTTACTACACCACTGATAATGAAGTTACTACAACACTGATAATGTAGCTACTACAACACTGATAATGTCGTTACTACGCCGCTGATAATGTAGCTACTACAACACTGATAATGTCGCTACTACACCACTGATAATGAAGTTACTACGCCGCTGATAATGTAGCTACTACACCACTGATAATGTAGTTACTACGCCACTGATAATGTCGCTACTACACCACTGATAATGAAGTTACTACGCCGCTGATAATGTAGTTACTACAACACTGATAATGTCGCTACTACAACACTGATAATGTCGCTACTACACCACTGATAATGTCGTTACTACACCACTGATAATGTAGTTACTACACCACTGATAATGTAGTTACTACACCACTGATAATGTAGTTACTACACCACTGATAATGTCGTTACTACACCACTGATAATGTAGTTACTACACCACTGATAATGTAGTTACTACACCACTGATAATGTAGTTACTACACCACTGATAATGTCGTTACTACACCACTGATAATGTAGTTACTACACCACTGATAATGTAGTTACTACACCACTGATAATGTAGTTACTACACCACTGATAATGTAGTTACTACGCCACTGATAATGTAGTTACTACACGACTGATAATGTAGTTACTACACCACTGATAATGTCGTTACTACAACACTGATAATGTAGTTACTACGCCACCTTCACATGCGAAGGGCTCGCAAGTGACGTCATCACATCTACACCTCTATTTAAGAGAACGAAACAGGCGGATTTCCCCACAAATCTGGCTGTCCGCCTGATGATGCTAGTTGTAATTACTGGCGAAACGTCGTACTCAGATTGTAAATGTTGTGGCTTGGCTCTCCCACACACCGGTGTGCTGTACTAGTATACTACACTATATACAACATGATACATTACACACTACACTATACACTACACTATACAATATACTACTATACACTACACTATACACTATACTACTATACACAATACACTACACTACTATACACAATACACTACACTATACACTACACTACTATACACTACTATACACAATACACTACATTATACACTAGTGCTGTACTAGTGAGGAATTGGCGACGTTCCGTTCACTTGACAACCCTGACCAGTTGGCTGTGTCGGGTGGTGGTGGGTTTCACGACACATTTATATATTTACGCGATCTAACCCCAAAATAAATAACTAACCTCTGTTATGGTTGGGAGAGCCGTCTTGCACTGCGCGTGGCTTCCGAGACGAAGTGTCACCGCAATAACGTGAAATTTGTATTTATATATTGCACATCAGAGCTGCCTCCACAGCGCTCACGGATACGGCTCGTGGAGATGTATCGATCTATTAGATGCTTTAGATTTAAAGCTTTCGTGACTGCAGGGATTCATCTTCTTGGTTATTTCGGTAAAGTCACGTAGAAGGGAAAAAATAAAATAATAAAAATGAAACATAATACAATTTCGATTTAAAGCTTTCGTGACTGCAGGGATTCATCTTCTTGGTTATTTCGGTAAAGTCACGTAGAAGGGAAATAATGAAAGAATAAAAATAAAACATAATAAAATAATTCTCACGACGTTTCGGCCACAACGCAAGCAGCCGTCCTCAGGTGAAGAACAGGTCTCATTCAGACGCCGTCTTTCCGACAGACCTGTTCTTTACCTGAGGACGGCTGCTTGCGTTGTGGCCGAAACGTCGTGAGAATTATTGTATTGTTTTATTTTTTATTATTTCCCTTCTACGTGACTTTACCGAAAGAACCAAGAAGACTATTAGATGCTGTACATATATTGACGACGACGACGATGATTACACCGCACTGTTCGGCATGTTGTTAATTCGCTGTTCGGATGAAGGCTGCGTCGGTGATGGGGGAAGAGGGGTTTTGGGGGGGGGGGGGAGTTTGTCTGACCATACTTCACCACGTTGGTACAATGGTGGTGGTGGTGGTGGGGAGGGCAGGCGAAGGACCTCTTTAGATGTCGCTTGGCCTGCTGACGTTAGCCGTGGCCGAGAAACCGAACTCCGATCGCCGTTCGTTGCGCGCTGTCGCTAACCGCTGCGCCACCGCTCATTCCGCCCACCGATGATGATTCTGATTCCGTATTGTTCAGCACATCGGACCCGGCGCGGCAATTCAAACTAACGCACGCCTCTGTGCGCCCAGGAGGGTGAATTGGGTAAGGGGCCGTCCATAAATGACGTCACGCACCTGGGGGGGGGGTGGGGGTCAGACATTTGTGACGATGTGTGACGAGGGGGGGGGGGGGTGTTTGAGAAATGTGACGTCACATCAAAATGCGCAACTTTAAAAAATTATAGACAACACGTTCTACTTAATTAAATTTACTTTTTAATAGATGTGTTTTCCTACAACATCAGAGTGTAGCGCCACATTAAATACGCACTACAAACAATAGTTTAAAGCGATTTGAAGCATGTTTTATTTTGGGGGGGGGCAGAGCTTTGTGACGTAATATTTGAGGGGGGGGGGGGTCTGACTTTTTGTGACGCCGTGTGACGAAGGGGGGAGGTCAAAAATCGTCCAAAATCGCGTGACGTCATTTATGGACGGCCCCTAACGCGCTCATGGTCGATCCTGCAGGTCGCGTGCTGTGGGGTGGTGAAGTGTGGGGTGACTCCATCCATTATATTTTGCTGCTGGCAAAGGAGGTCTCATAATGTAAATGCTCAGCCCGAGCTCTCAATACTCTGATGGTGCGTTGTCTTTGAGTTGTGCGCCTTTTGGCGTCTTCTGGTCCAACACCGTATAAGACTAGGCTCCATTTCGTGGCCAGTTCGTTCGGGTAGAACCCCACCATGCATTGGCATCGTTTATCCACCGCAGCCCGAGTCTACAGACGCCTTACAAATGCAATTTTGACCGCAAGTGTTGTGGTTAATGCAAACATAATCCCTTGTATAAAGGTGTCAGTTTTGTTGTCAGGAAAAAGGGTACAAACCTATTACTATATATTGCTACTGGCAAAGGAGGTATCATAATTGTAAATGCTAACCCCGAGCTCTCAATACTCTGATGGTGCGTTGTCTTTGAGTTGTGCGCCTTTTGGCGTCATCTGGTCCAACACCGTATGAGACTAGGCTCTAAGAAAAGCTGTCTCGGGTGTGGACCAATCAATTTCAAGGACAATGCATACATTATCAGAGTGTGTTTTTTTATTTGCATTCTGACTGCAGGTATTGTGGTCTATATAAACATGATTCCTCGTAAAAAAAGGTTTCAGTTTTGTTGCCAGAAAAAAGGGTAAGAAAACCTAAATTTCGATGTAAAGCTTTCGTGACTGCAGGGATTCATCTTCTTGGTTCTTTCTGTAAAGTCACGTAGAATGGAAATAATAAAATAATAAAAATAAAACATAATAAAATAATTCTCACGACGTTTCGGCCACAACGCAAGCAGCCGTCCTCAGGTGAAGAATTATTTTATTATGTTTTATTTTTATTATTTTATTATTTCCATTCTACGTGACTTTACCGAAAGAACCAAGAAGGTAGTAAACCTATTATTACTATCATAATTAACTCCATCCTCTTCCAGGACGCACTCGGCAGGGTGGAAGAGGAGGCCAAAGACCCCCTAGAGTGACCGCTGCATTGTAACTTTAAGATGTTTTCTTGTTCATGTTTTTGTTTTTTGTTTGTTGCGGTTGCACCCGATTCAAGAGCCGAATGGCTCACAGGGCTATACCTGATAAATGAACTTGAACTTGAACTTAAGCCGGGAGTGAACGCTGCACCCCCTGACGGTGCGAGATGTCCTTTCTGGGGGGCAGCGAGACGTGGCCAGATTCTATGTTTGGAAAGTCACATCATCGAAAACACAAATTTAGCACGGGGCACTTGAGTTACGACTACTAAAACTTGATTTGAAGCTTTCGTCACTGCAGGAAAAGTCACGTAGAAAGAACAATAAATGAAATAGAATACGACGTTTCAATTGCAACACACAACATAGACACACTCTGTGTGTCTATGTTGTGTGTCTCTCTCTCTCTGTGTCTCTGTGTCTGTCTGTGTGTCTATGTTGTGTCTCTGTGTGTCTGTGTTGTGTCTCTCTCTCTGTGTCTCTATCTGCTTGTGTATCTGTCTGTGTGTCTATGTTGTGTGTCTCTCTGTGTGTCTGTGTGTTGTCTCTCTCTGTTTGTGTGTCTGTCTGTGTGTCTATGTTGTGTGTCTCTCTCTGTGTCTCTGTGTCTATGTTGTGTGTCTTTCTGTGTGTCTGTCTCTATGTTGTCTCTCTCTGCTTGTGTGTCTGTCTGTGTGTCTATGTTGTGTGTCTCTCTCTGTCTCTTTGTCTGTCTGTGTGTCTCTGTGTCGTATGTCTCTCTCTGTGTGCCTCTGTGTTGTCTCTCTCTGCTTGTGTGTCCGTCTGTGTGTCTATGTTGTGTGTCTCTCTCTGTCTCTTTGTCTGTCTGTGTGTCTCTGTGTCGTATGTCTCTCTCTGTGTGTCTCTGTGTTGTCTCTCTCTGCTTGTGTGTCTGTCTGTGTGTCTATGTTGTGTGTCTCTCTCTGTCTCTTTGTCTGTCTGTGTGTCTCTGTGTCGTATGTCTCTCTCTGTGTGTCTCTGTGTTGTCTCTCTCTCTGCTTGTGTGTCCGTCTGTGTGTCTCCGTGTCTGTGTTTTGTCTCTCCCTCAAATTTAGTTCTACCTGATGACGACTGCTTGTGTTGCAATCGAAACGTCGTATTCTATTATTCAATTTATTTTCTTTCTACGTGACTTTACCCAAAGAACCAAAGAGTTACAACTACTACTTCAGAGTATTTGGGTCTTTCGGCAAAGTCGCGTCGATGGGTTAAAAAAAATCCCCAAAAACTACGACGTGACCGAAAGACCCAAAGAATATGAATTCCTGCAGTCACGAAAGCTTTAAGAGAACAACGACTTCGTTTAATCAAACCCGCCTACGTTTTTGTTAACATTAAACTTTTATGTTCTTGGTTCTTTCGGTAAAGTCACGTAGAATGGAAATAATAAAATAATAAAAATAAAACATAATAAAATAATTCTCACGACGTTTCGGCCACAACGCAAGCAGCCGCCCTCAGGTGAAGAACAGGTCTGTCGAGAAGACAGAGTCTGAATGACTCACCCCAGACGCTGTCTTCTCGACAGACCTGTTTTTCACCTGAGGACGGCTGCTTGCGTTGTGGCCGAAACGTCGTGAGAATTATTTTATTAATTATTTTCTTATGTTTTAATTTTATTATTTCCATTCTACGTGACTTTACCGAAAGAACCAAGACGATGAATCCCTGCAGTCACGAAAGCTTTAAATCGAAAATTAAACTTTTAGTTTTAAACTATTGATAATCAAAAGGGCGTAAATGTTAATAAGGAACCACTGCTTTCGAGAAAGCTCTCTGGAGCCGAACCACCCTATTAGTCGAGAACCTTCCGCCAGCAGTGCCGCGAGCAGGCACTTGCAGGGCCGCGCCTTTACCTCCTTGATTGACCCTCGTGTCGAAGTGAGCTGCGCGATCGCCTCGTTCTCGCCGGGATCCTTCAATGTCCTGACTTTTTTTTGGCTTTCACATTGAAAACAAGCGCCGAGGGAAGTTCCCCGACGAGGGATTGTTGGTTAAAATTCAAGTTCATGTATTAGGTGTAGCCCTGTGAGCCATTCGGCTCTTGAATCTGGTGCAACCGCAACAAACAGAAAACAAAAACATGAACAAGAAAACATCTTAAAGTGAATATGTGACTATGTGCAAACAGAAAATCCAAGAATTGACAGCAAAATATTGCAGAAAAAGCACTGTACACCAACGCTGTGTGCAAAAATCCCAGTGGGATGCAAGTCAAACAACAACAACAACCACAAGACAACTTAGATTACGGCCATCAGTCTAACTCCGTACTACAACAAACAAACATGGCCAAACCTAAAAACTTTTCGAAAATCACCAAAATAAAGCCATAAAAGCAATGAAACAGTGATCATAGGAACTGCATTGTTGGTGCAACAAGCTCGACTGTACGTACTGTATGTTGAACTTCTTTCGCACCGTACGTAGCCTAGCGTGCTCATCGATGTTTTGTTAGTGTACAGGCCAGACCTTCATTTGTTACTCGATACTTTCCGGAACGCTGCGAGGCCGCCTTAGAAGTAGAGATCGTCGGCGTAAGGCACTACCACTAGAGTACAAATTTCGCCTATCCGTAATATTCCTGTAAATTACTTTAGTGGTGGTGATACTGCTGCGTTGGCAGTGTTGCACAAGCACAAATAATAACAACAACAACAATTCTCAACGCGTTTGCCAATGGCACTGTGGCACTCACAAAATTTATACGTGCCGTGAATAAGGCCCATTGCGCGAACCGTCGCCTCCCGTACACGTGTAGAGGAGTAAAATGGGGACGTGACGTCAGGTGTGCCGTTCAGTGCGATGACGTCACGTCTCCTAGGGTACTCAAGGGATACCCCGTGACGTAAGCGGGGTCACTGTGGGAACGGGTAGAGTAAGCAGGGTGAAGAGGGAACCAGTGGGTAGAGAGAGAGGGATCGAATAGGGAGTCTGGGGAGAAGCCGGTGGTAGCCGTAGAGGTGCTTCTCTCTCCGGCGGTCGGTGGAGTCGGCAGAGTCCACGATCCGACACGAGAGAGAGAGACTGGAGCTAGCCGGCAGGGACCCGCAACTCAGAGTAGGACCCCCCTAGCCCCTGGGAGTTGTGTACCCTGCTGTGTAATATTGTAACAGCTTAAATAAACCCTGGCGAAAGCCCTTAACTTACCTCCGTCTCCGAGTACGTCCGTCGGCACATCTCTACACATGTATCTTGTGGAGGCCCACGCAGTGTTCTTGGTGAACGAGTCGTCGTCTTCCATGACCCTGTGGTCATTTTGCCCTTTGTAATCCCTACGTTCGTGGCACGACGAACAGGTTCGCAAAGGCGAGAGATGGCTGGCGGTCGTGACACATGCCACAGTGGCCGTCTGGAGTTGTCGGCGAGCCGTCGGCGCGCGATTTGGCCAACCGCCTTGCGGAAGGGGGCCGATGTGATGCACCGAAGTTTACTCGGCGGTGGCGCACGCCGAGATGGAGAGACGGTTGCACGGCGAGCGAACCTGCGGGATGGTGATCTGGTGATCGCCGAAAGTTGGCCGCAACTGTAAGGACGCAAAACCCCCGGATAGACGGAGTCGGCTTCTTCGCTGGTGATGGACAAGAGGTTCGTGATATTTGTTGACCCCTTTGGTTGACCCTTGTCTGGAAATCCCCGCTGGTAGCCTGTTCTGGTGAAATAAAAGTCAACGAATATCTCTCTCTCCCTGGTCGTGGTGTTGATGGTGGTGATGATGATGATGATGGTGGTGGTGGTTACACGCTGCATCAGGTACACATTTAGGTACGAAGAATCGACCTACTACAGGGGAGGTCCGGCAGCGCTTCGGACATCGCTAATCGTGAATCGTGTTTGGTCGCGAAGGGAAGGCTACGTACACACACAATGTGATGTTGTCTACCAGTCAAGTCGCGCCCTGGAAAACCGGCGTCTTAGCTCAATGGGCTTTGCAGTAGAGTGACGAACAAACCTGTCCGTATGTCAAGTTGCCTGTTCGGAGCAACAGTCGTAAGGGGCCGTCCATAAATGACGTCACGCGAATTTGGACGATTTTTGACCCCCTCCGCCCTTAGTCACACAGCGTCGCAAAAAGTCAGACCCCCCCCGTCAAATATGACGTCACAAAGCTCTGCCCCCCCCCCCCCAAAAAAAAAAAAATGCTTCAAATCGCTTTAAACTATTGTCATTGTAGTGCGTATTTAATGTGGCGCTGCACTCTGATGTTGTAGAAGAAACATTTATTAAAAAGTCTATTTAATTAAGTATAACGTGTTGTCTATATTTATTTAAAGTTGCGCATTTTGATGTGACGTCACATTTCTCAAACCCCCACCCCCCCCGTCACACATCGTCACAAATGTCTGACCCCCCCCCCCCCTCCCCTAGGTGCGTGACGTCATTTATGGACGGCCCCTAAGTTCATACCGCCGCATAATAGATGGGGGTGGTGGCATCTACATCTGCAGAACGTGAAGAACCAGTGGCATCTACATCTGCAGAACGTGAAGAACGAGTGGCATCTACATCTGTAGAATATGAAGAACCAGTGGCATCTACATCTGCAGAACGTGAAGGACCAGTGGCATCTATATCTGCAGAACGTGAAGAACGAGTGGCATCTACATCTGTAGAATATGAACAACCAGTGGCATCTACATCTACAGAACATGAAGAACCAGTGGCATCTACATCTGCAGAACATGAAGAACCAGTGGCATCTACATCTGCAGAACGTGAAGGACCAGTGGCATCTACATCTGCAGAACGTGAAGAACCAGTAGCATCTACATCTGCAGAACGTGAAGAACCAGTGGCATCTACATCTGCAGAACGTGAAGAACCAGTGGCATCTACAGAACGTGAAGAACCAGTGGCATCTACATCTGCAGAACGTGAAGGACCAGTGGCATCTACATCTGCAGAACGTGAAGAACCAGTGGCATCTACAGAACGTGAAGAACCAGTGGCATCTACATCTGCAGAACGTGAAGGACCAGTGGCATCTACATCTGCAGAACGTGAAGAACCAGTGGCATCTACATCTGCAGAACGTGAAGAACCAGTGGCATCTACATCTGCAGAACATGAAGAACCAGTGGCATCTACATCTGCAGAACGTGAAGAACCAGTGGCATCTACATCTGCAGAACGTGAAGGACCAGTGGCATCTACATCTGCAGAACGTGAAGAACCAGTAGCATCTACATCTGCAGAACGTGAAGAACCAGTGGCATCTACATCTGCAGAACGTGAAGAACCAGTGGCATCTACAGAACGTGAAGAACCAGTGGCATCTACATCTGCAGAACGTGAAGGACCAGTGGCATCTACATCTGCAGAACGTGAAGAACCAGTGGCATCTACAGAACGTGAAGAACCAGTGGCATCTACATCTGCAGAACGTGAAGGACCAGTGGCATCTACATCTGCAGAACGTGAAGAACCAGTGGCATCTACAGAACGTGAAGAACCAGTGGCATCTACATCTGCAGAACGTGAAGGACCAGTGGCATCTACATCTGCAGAACGTGAAGAACCAGTGGCATCTACATCTGCAGAACGTAAAGAACCAGTGGCATCTACATCTGCAGAACATGAAGAACCAGTGGCATCTACATCTGCAGAACGTGAAGAACCAGTGGCATCTACATCTGCAGAACGTGAAGGACCAGTGGCATCTACATCTGCAGAACATGAAGAACCAGTGGCATCTACATCTGCAGAACGTGAAGAACCAGTGGCATCTACATCTGCAGAACGTGAAGGACCAGTGGCATCTACATCTGCAGAACATGAAGAACCAGTGGCATCTACATCTGCAGAACGTGAAGAACCAGTGGCATCTACATCTGCAGAACGTGAAGAACCAGTGGCATCTACATCTGCAGAACGTGAAGGACCAGTGGCATCTACATGTACAGGAGATTATACAACTTTTAGAGCCATTCCCCGTGTTTAGTGGACATGCCAAGCAACGTGTTTGGTATCGACAGGAGTAAAGTTGGACTTACGAACAAATCGACTTTGGAACGGACCTCTGGAACCTAACTCGTTCGTTAACAGAGGAGTCCGTGTACTCGGGGAAAAATAAACTTCCGAACTTCTAACACAATCTGCGGTTAACCCCAGTCTCCAGCAGAGGGCAGTGTGGGGTCACTGTACATCCTGCCCATAAACAAACATAAGTTGGGTCTCATTCCATCACCAAGTCGACAGGCCAGTTCGTCCGGTTCTCGTGACCTGATACGGGTCACGGAACATCAGTCACTGAGCACATGCCATGAGTGAGACGGAATTATCCAAGCGCTTCGGTTTTTTAGAACAAGTGTACGGACATTGCCATTCCATAAGAGGTTGTTTTTGGGTTAGATCGAGAAAATATGAATGTGTCGTTAAACCCGCCACCACCCGACGCAGCCAATTAGTTAAGGTTTGTCACGTAAACAGAACGTGGCCAATTCGTTACTAGTACAGCACTAGTGTGTAGTGTAGTATACTAGGACAGCACTAGTGTATAATGTAGTGTATTGTGTATAGTAGTGTAGTGTATAGTGTAGTATATAGTGTAGTGTATCGTGTTGTGTATAGTAATATAATGCATAGTGTAGTGTATAGTGTAGTGTATAGTGTAGTGTATAGTGTAGTATACTAGTACAGCACACCGGTGTGTTGGCGAGTAAGCACGCAACATTTACAATTCCACCACGACGTTTCGCCAGTAACTACAACTAGCATCATCAGATGACAGCCAGATTGTTGGTGAAATCCTCCTCCTGTGTCGTTCTTAAATAGAGCGATAAATGTGATTCGTCACTTGTGAGCAAATCAGGTGCGAGATTGGCAATGCAGCAGTAGATTCTTGAATGCATCTGTGCGGACCTTTGAGTGTTACTCCGGACAGCCCCGTCTCCGTCTCACGCGAATTCAAACGTCCCCGTTCTATATCCATTCTGCTCTGTACATGTACTTACAGCCCCTTTCTATATCTACTAGTGGATGAAGGAAAGCTTCATCCAGTTGTTTGACCATACTTCCCCACGTTGGTCGGTGCAGGTCAGTTGACGGAAGGTGAAGGGGGGGGGGCTACCCAGGATTGGTTCAGATGTTGGCCGTGGATGGGAATCGAACTCAGCTCGCTGGTTCCATAGCCTCCCCCACCCCCCGTTACAGGCACGGGCGGGCACGGAAGACCTTCCACCAGCAGCGGCACGAGCGAGGAAATTGCAGGCCCGCGCCTTTGTCTTTTACATATCGCGAGCGGTGGCGGCTGCGATGCTGCGTGTCTCTTGCCTGCGGTAGATCCAGCAGCAGCGAGGGTTGGTGGGCCACGCAGTGACCGCACAAGCGACAAACGTTGCGAGGAGCTCCCTTCCCCGTGCGCATCATCCAGGAGGTGCCCCGTACCCTGCCCGGCTCGCCACCAGCAGGATGCAGGAGGGCAAAGTGTGGACTGGTAGCCAGTGCCGCAATTATCCCAGTAATAAAAGTAGCCGCACGTGTAGTAGCTGCACGTGTAGTAGATGCACGTGTAGTAGCTGCACGTGTAGTAGCTGCACGTGTAGAATAGTTATTTTGATATTTTTTATTATTTTATTATTTCCCTTCTACGTGCCTTTACCGAAAGAACCAAGAAGATGAATCCCTGCAGTCAGGAAAGCTTTAAATCGGAATTTAACATAATATTATAATTATTAAATGTGTACACGGAAAAGAAGAAGAAAAGGAATAATCCCATGATATGTACTCTGGCAAGTTGGCATACTTCAAATCCATGCTCACCAAACACAAAATCCCCAAGACGGCCCTCTCATATATTTGTTAATTTATTTTTAGTATTTCCTCCCGTATAAGTGGGAAGGAAGTTTTAAGTCAAATAAAATTACTCTGCGTGGTAGGACGGCAACTGCCCTGCCACCAATTGCTTTGTCCACGTATCCCGCGTCCGTCCCTGGCGGGTGTTAGCGATGTGTTTATGTGTGTGTGTCGATATATGCACGTTGAACTTCTTTTACACCGTACGTAGCCAACCGTGCTCATCGAAAGTGCGGCGATGGTGGTGGTGGAAAAATGTGGAGCGTTTGCGGGAGTTCGCGTGATGATGGTTTTTTGCTCCGAGACGAGATCGGCCGACGGTCTACGTGGGTGCATTTGTTGTGGGGAGCGCTTTGCGCGTAACGAGTTGCGATTTGGCCCTTGCACTGAGGATCTGTCGCGGGAGAAGAAAACTTCAAATCTCCCACTCGGCGTCTCAGGAAGCCACTGCACGTTGCAGTTGAGAGCGCATCGACAAACACAGACGGTCCCATTCATTGCGGAACTCTGCCCGTCGTTACTAACGAAGAAAGATTGACTGCTAAAAAAATGAAACAAAAAGTGGGACCTTTCACAGGGCACATCACGGTGCAAAGAGACTGGCGACGGAATGGAAGTCAAAGGAGGGAGAGAAACGCGCCAGACATCACCGCCACCGGCAGAGTCATTACAAGCCCCTATGCTCAATTCAGGAAACGTATCAACGCTTATCAATGCTTAAACATCTTCCAACGTGGCTATTTGTTGCTGGACGCTTGGAAGGGAGTAATTGTTCTTTTGACCCCTTTTCCCGGCAACCGTGTGAGGTGAGCTGAGCGCTCGTCAGCATCGCAGCGATATGGAATCGTGCAAAAAACATCCTCCAGGCAGAAGGGAATTGATTGCGACTGCGTGGGTGGAGGTCTCCACCCACGCAGTGGATAGACCATGACCAATGACGATGCTGCTGGTAAAACTCAACTATTTTTGTTTCAAATTCTTGGTTCTTTCGGTAAAGTCACGTAGAAGGGAAATAATAAAATAATAAACTAATAAACCTATTAAATTCTCATGACGTTTCGACTGCAACACAAGCAATCATCATCAGGTGTGAAATCCACAGCACGAAAATTTGAAAAAGTGACTTTACCGAAAGAGTCACGTAGGTAAAACATTAAAATTAATAAAAGTAAAATAAAAATAAAATAAAATCACGACGTTTCGGAGGCAACACAAGCTTCCGTCTTCAGGTGGAACCGTCACAGCACGATAGCTGTATCAAGTGACGGTTCCACCTGAAGACGGAAGCTTGTGTTGCCTCCGAAACGTCGTGATTTTTATTTTTATTTTACTTTTATTAATTTTAATTTTTTACCTACGTGTCTTTACCGAAAAAAACTAAGAATATGAATCCTTACAGTCACGAAAGCTTCAAATCTAGAATTTACCGAAAGAACCAAGAATATGAATCCCTGCAGTCACGAAAGTTTTACATCAAAATATTTGTGTTTTATTCTATCAACGAAGGCTCACCTAGCTGTCAAGCTCTTTTTCAGAAGCGGCCTGGCCACAATTGATAGCTCAGCGAATTTGGCGGCTTATCGTGTGGAAAAAAAAGTACAGCAGCCAAACACTCTGAAACGCGTGACCTTGATTCTAAATGCGGAGGAGGAAAAAACCCCCGAGAACCCGGAGCAAACATCCACTCGACCACGGTGTCGGATTCGAACCCACGACCTCGTGTATACCAGGCGAGGTAGTTAACATCTCCTAGCCATCGTGATGATGGTGAGAGAGAGACACGCAAACTCCAAATATAGACATCAGGGGTGGGTTCGAACCCACGACCTCCTGTGTACCAGGCGAGGTAGTTAACATATCCTAGCCATCGTGATGATGGTGAGAGAGAGAGAGACACGCAAACTCCAAATATACAGACATCAGGGGTGGGTTCGAACCCACGACCTCCTGTGTACCAGGCGAGGTAGTTAACATCTCCTAGCCATCGTGATGATGGTGAGAGAGAGAGAGACACGCAAACTCTAAATATACAGACATCAGGGGTGGGTTCGAACCCACGACCTCCTGTGTACCAGGCGAGGTAGTTAACATCTCCTAGCCATCGTGATGATGGTGAGAGAGAGAGACACGCAAACTCCAAATATACAGCCATCAGGGGTGGGTTCGAACCCACGACCTCCTGTGTACCAGGCGAGGTAGTTAACATCTCCTAGCCATCGTGATGATGGTGAGGGAGAGAGAAACACGCAAACTCCAAATATACAGACATCAGGGGTGGGTTCGAACCCACGACCTCCTGTATACCAGGCGAGGTAGTTAACATCTCCTAGCCACCGTGGCGTCCACAACGCACTGTGCCGTGAACCCAGCCACCTGAGTTAGATTCCTGGCCTCGGCTATGGGCATCGGTGGTGCGTGATTTGCTTCGACAGCTCGCAGTGACCGGCGCGGTGAAGTATGGTCAAACAACCCCCTTAACTGACGCGCCACGGGGAGAGAGGCCTTCATCCAGCACGGATATCCCTTTAACAGCGGCTAAAAGGTGGAGTGCATTAGGGCGCAACTGTCCAATGTTGATACCCCTCTAACTTAGAGAGAGAGAGAAAGAGACGGCCCCATATATTTCTTTGTCAAATGTGTTTGTGCGTGTGCGCGCGTGCGTGCGTGAGTGTGCGCGTGTGTGTCCCTACAGAGGTGGGGACTTTAACAATCGTGTAAGTGCTTAGGCGTTTAAGACCCGGGGCTAAACATCCATTGCCATTTGGGTGAATGCACTCCAGGCATCCTCGCCCCATTGCCCGTCTGACTGACATCTCGCATAAAAGGGACACACACGGCCATATATACATGAAGGAGGGAGTGAGTCAGTGTTAGGGCGGGGGGGCGGGGGTTAGGGGAGTGTGTGCGGGGAGGGGGGGGAAACACAGGTGAGGCAGCTGAGACAGGATCATTTGTATAAACATACAAAGACAAAGATCCCCCGTATAGCCTTACCAGCATTTTGGTGCAAGTGCTGTTAGCGAGCGGCACCTGTGAAGGCCGACACGGCGCACGAGGGGGGGGCAGGGTGGCCAACACCGAGCCCTGGCCGCCTTTGTCTCCCCAGTGCTGATCTTTTCACACACCGCACTGGCAACTCATTTGAGGCTGGGTCGACCTAGGGGAGGCTCGGGACCGGTTCAGTTAATCCGTCCCCGGTGTTGGCCGTGAGCTGGATTCGAACTTGGCTCGCCGGGTTCGTAACGAAGCGCGCTAACCGCTGCGCCACCGCTCTCCACACATACCAACATAGCTGTATGCATAAACACACGCACACATAGACACACACACATACCAACATGCCTGGCTAATACCCAACGAACTTGCATACTTACTTGACATGCATCTCCTCGCATGGCCTACACGGACTGTTGGGAGCAAGCCAACACCACTCCCGGCCGCCTTTGTCTCCCCAATTCTGATGTTTCACAAGAGGGGGGTGGGGGTGGTGTGGTGTGTGCACCCCACGATCATCACCTCGCTGCTGACCTAGTCAAGCAGAGTAGACCACCACGCGAACTGCGGCCGACACCTTCACAGCGGTCGCAACTTAAACATCACGGGGCGCTTTCAGACGCGCTTCTGCGGCCGTCTGGAACGCTCTTCCTTCCGATGTTAGCAAGCCACTGGGAGCTGTGCACTTTAAAAATCGTCATCTAGATTGAGAAACTCGTTTATTTGGAACTGCTCTTTAGTGTTTAGTTTGTGTGTCCTTCCATCCGCGACTCCGATTAGCGCGGTTGGATACGTACGGTGCGAAAGAAGTTCAACAACTCACTTGATGCAGCAAATCTGGCTGTGACGATCCCACCTGATGACGGAGACTTGTGTTGCCTCCGAAACGTCGTGATTTTTTATTTTTTATTATTTTATTTTTTATTAATTTTAATTTCATTTTTTACCTACGTGACTTTACCGAAAGAACTAAGAGTATGAATCCTTGCAGTCACGAAAGCCTCAAATCTAGAATTAAGTAGTTCAGCAACATACAGTGCATGCAAGTGTGGCAATGCACACCTATGTGGGTATGGTACCGTAGCCAACACACATCATGCCCCGACCACCTTTGTATCCCCCAGTTGCTTGACGTTCAGCCAAAAGCCGCGAGCATCAGTGGAGTGGGCTTGATGATTCACATTATTGGTTATTTCGGTAAAGTCACGTAGAATAAAAATTCACGTAAAATAAAAATTCTCACGACGTTTCGGCCACAACGCAAGCAGCCGTTCTCAGGTGAAGAACACAGCATTCGAGAACATTAGGACGCTGTCTTTCCGACAGCTCTGTTCTTCGCCTGAGGACGGCTGCTTGCGTTGTGGCCGAAACGTCGTGAGAATTTTTTTATTTTATTATGTTATATTTTTATTATTTTATTATTTCCCTTCTACGTGACTTTACCGAAAGAACCAAGAATATGAATCCCTGCAGTCACGAAAGCTTTCAATCGAAATTTGACGATTGAATGTTGCCTTGCCATTCTTCGTCGGTGCACCACGTGAGCGACACTTGTCCCAACACCCTGTCGAGGCTACACGGGGTGAAGGGGGGTCTTTGTCTTTGTCGCGTGTTTTTTATTCTGCCGACTCGTGATAACAACGCGAACTTACGAACGTCTCGAACTGAAATTGTCCCAAATCTTTGCTCGTGTTTCCTATTTTTTTTTACAAAAATTATTAAATAGACACAAGTTCCCTAGGCGTGTAGATCATCAAAGTTATCTTTTGTCATTTCCTCTCAAAATGTTTTTGTTATTTTTTTTCAGTGTGTGTGTGGGGCGTGTGGGGAGTGGGAGGTGAGGGTGGTGAGTGTTGTTGTGAGTTGAGTGCTGGTGTGAGTGGGGAGCGGTGGTGCAGCAGTTAGCGCTACGCTGCGCTACGAACCCGGCGACCCGGGTTCGATTCCCGCTCACGGCCACCACCGGTGACGGTTATCTGAATTGGTCCTGGGCCTCCCCTAGGTCGATTCAGCCTCAAATGAGTACCCGTGAGGCGTGTAAACATCGCCACTGGGGGAGACAAAGGCGGTCGGGCGTGGTGTTGGCCACCCCACCCCCTCGTGTGCCGTGCCGGCCTTCATAGGTGCTCGCTAACAGCACTTACCCCAACAGTCTGTTCAGGCTACACGGGGGGTCTTTGTCTTTGTGTATGAGTGTCTGTGCATGTCACTATGTGTGTGTGTATGAGTGTCTGTGCGTGTCACTGTGTGTGTGTGTCACTATGTGTGTGTGTGAGTGTTTGTGCGTGTGTGTCACTATGTGTGTGAGTGTGAGTGTCTGTGCATGTCACTGTGTGTCTGTGCGTATCACTTTGTATGTGTGTGTGTGTGTTACTGTGTGTGTCACTATGTGTGTGTGTCTGTGTGTGTCACTATGTCTGTGTGTGTGTCACTATGTGTGTGTATATGAGTGTCTGTGTGTGTGTCACTATGTGTGTGTGTGTATGAGTGTGTGTCACTATGTGTGTCTGTGTGTGTATGAGTGTGTGTCACTGTGTGGGTGTGTATGAGTGTGTGTTACTGTGTGTGTGTATGAGTGTGTGTCACTATGTGTGTGTGAGTGTCACTATGTGTGTGTGTCACTGTGTCTGTGTGTGTCACTATGTGTGTGTGAGTGTCACTATGTGTGTGTGATTATCTGAACCGGTCCTGGGCCTCCCCTAGGGCGACTCAGCCTTAAATGAGTACCTGGTGCGGTGTGTAAACATCGCCACTGGGGAGACAAAGGCGGTCGGGCGTGGTGCTGGCCACCCACCCCCTCGTGTACCGTTCCGGCCTTCATAGGTGCTCGCTAACAGCACTTGCCCCTACAGTCTGTTAAGGCTATACGGGGGATCTTTGTGTGTGTGTGTCACTGTGTGTGTGTATATGATTGTCTGTGTGTGTGTATAAGAGGCTGTCGTGACTGCTGCGTCTCTCCACGCGTGCCTCTCTATGTGTGTTTGTGTGTCACTGTGTGTGTGTGTCAGTCTGTGTGTGTGTCACTGTGTCTGTGTGTGTGTAGAAGAGGCTGTCGTGACTGCTGCGTCTCTCTCCATGCGTGCCTCACTATGGGTGTGTGTGTCAGAGTGTGTGTCACTATGTGTGTGTCACTATGTCTGTGTGTGTCTGTGTGTGTGTATAAGAGGCTGTCGTGACTGCTGCGTCTCTCTCCACGCGTGCCTCTCCGCTTCCTGGCAGCGCCCCGAGCCTGACCCGCCTTTGTTTGCTGTTTTTAGTGAAATTCCCCTCCCCCCCCTCCATCCCCATCACCCCCCTCATCATCGCCTCGTCACCATCCGCGTATTTACCTCGTCAGACAAACATCACCATCACTCTCCTCATCACACACCCACCACCATCA
The DNA here is from genome assembly GCF_964198595.1 of Lampetra fluviatilis. Lineage (NCBI taxonomy): Eukaryota > Metazoa > Chordata > Hyperoartia > Petromyzontiformes > Petromyzontidae > Lampetra > Lampetra fluviatilis. The sequence continues at coordinate 5,562,387 of NC_136312.1, read as the reverse complement.
CCATCACTCTCCTCATCACACACCCATTACTATCACTCTCCTCATCACACACACTTCACCATCACTCTCCTCGTCAGACACACATCACCATCACCATCACTCTCCTCACCACACACACATCACCATCACTCTCCTCATCACACACACATCACCACCACCATCACTCTCCTCATCACACACACATCACCACCACCATCACTCTCCTCATCAAACACACATCACCACCACCATCACTCTCCTCATCACACACACATCACCATCACTCTCCTCATCACACACACATCACCATCACTCTCCTCATCACACACACTTCACCATCACTCTCCTCGTCAGACACACATCACCATCACCATCACTCTCCTCACCACACACACATCACCATCACTCTCCTCATCACAAACACATCACCATCACTCTCCTCATCAAACACACATCACCACCACCATCACTCTCCTCATCAAACACACATCACCATCACTCTCCTCATCAAACACACATCACCATCACTCTCCTCATCAAACACACATCACCATCACTCTCCTCATCACACACACATCATCATCACTCTCCTCATCAAACACACATCACCATCACTCTCCTCATCAAACACACATCATCATCACCATCACTCTCCTCATCACACATACATCACCATCACTCTCCTCATCACACACACATCACCACCACCATCACTCTCCTCATCACACACACATCACCACCACCATCACTCTCCTCATCAAACACACATCACCACCACCATCACTCTCCTCATCACACACACATCACCATCACTCTCCTCATCACACACACATCACCATCACTCTCCTCATCACACACACATCACTATCACCATCACTCACCTCATCACACACACATCACCATCACTCTCCTCATCACACACATCACATTCACTCTCCTCATCACACACACATCACCATTACCATCACTCTCCTCATCACACAAACATCACCACCACCATCACTCTCCTCATCAAACACACATCACCACCACCATCACCCTCCTCATCAAACACACATCATCATCACCATCACTCTCCTCATCACACATACATCACCATCACTCTCCTCATCACACACACATCACCACCACCATCACTCTCCTCATCACACACACATCATCATCACCATCACTCTCCTCATCACACACACATCACCATCACTCTCCTCATCACACACACATCACCATCACCATCACTCTCCTCATCAAATATCACCATCACTCTCTTCATCACACACACATCACTATCACCATCACTCTCCTCATCAAACACACATCACCATCACTCTCCTCATCACACACACATCACCATCACTCTCCTCATCAAACACACATCACCACCACCATCACTCTCCTCATCACACACACATCACCACCACCATCACTCTCCTCATCACACATACATCACTATCACCATCGCTCAAGCACATCACCCTCCCTCACCTCATCAAACACAAATCACTATCACTCATTCACCTCATCGAACACCTCAACACAACCACGCCATCATTTACCTCGCCGTGCCATGTCGAGTTACAAGGGTTGTGGTGGGATGCCCAAGTGGGTAAATTAGCAACCCGCTAACTTGACTGACCATCTGCATGACTAGTTAACTACCCTGCCTAACTCACTCACTTACTGATGGCCCCAATGTTCGAATTGACTTCCTAGCAGGCTGACTGCCTAACTGACAGGCAGTTTTAATTAATCCATAATAGAGGTTAGTTTGGGTTAGATCGCGTAAATATATAAATGTGTCGTTAAACCCGCCACCACCCGACACAGCCAATTAGTAAGGGTTGTCACGTGAACAGAACGTGGCCAATTCGTCACTAGTACAGCACTAGTGTATAGTGTATAGTAGTGTAGTGTATTGTGTATAGTAGTGTAGTGTATAGTGTAGTGTATAGTGTAGTGTGTAGTGTAGTGTATAGTGTAGTGTATAGTGTAGTGTATAGTAGTGTAGTGTATAGTGTAGTGTGTAGTGTATGGCGTTGTGTAGTGTTTAGTGTAGTGTATAGTGTAGTGTTTAGTGTAGTGTATAGTGTTGTGTATAGTGTAGTGTATAGTGTAGTATACTAGTACAGCACACCGGTGTGTTGGAGAGCCAAGCCACAACATTTACAAGGACAATGCATATATTATCATAGTGTGTTTTTTTTTGTTTGCATTTTGACTGCAAGTATTGTGGTTAATGGAGACATGGATACTCGTAAAGAGGTTTCAGCTTTGTTGCCAGAAAAAGGGGAAAACCCCTATTATTATATTTTGGTACTGGCAAAGGAGGTCTCATGATGTAGATGCTCACCCCGAGCCCTCGTTACTTTGATAGTGCAGCATTGTCTTTGAGCTGTACGCCTTTTGGCGTCCTCTGGTCGAGCACCAATTGGGTCGAGGCTCAAAAGAAAGCCGTCTCTGGTGTGGACCAATCAGTTTCAAGGACAATGCATTATATTTCGATTTAAAGCTTTCGTGACTGCAGGGATTCATCTTCTTGGTTCTTTCGGTAAAGTCACGTAAAAGGGAAATAATAAAATAATAAAAATAAAACATAATAAAATAATTCTCACGACGTTTCGGCCACAACGCAAGCAGCCGTCCTCAGGTGAAGAACAGAGCATTCGAGAACATGAGGACGCTGTCTTTCCGACAGCTCTGTTCTTTGCCTGAGGACGGCTGCTTGCGTTGTGGCCAAAACGTCGTGAGAATTGTATTTTATTATGTTTTATTTTTATTATTTTATTATTTCCCTTCTACGTGACTTTACCGATAGAACCAAGAAGATGAATGCATTATATATTATCATAGTGTGTTTTTTTTGTTTCCATTTTGACTGCAAGTATTGTGTTAATGCAGACATGAATCCTTGTGCAAAGGTTTAAGTTTTGTTGCCAGATAAAGGGTGAAAACCCCTATTATTATATTTTGGTTCTGGCAAAGGAGGTCTCATGATGAAACAGCTTAGGCCTTAAGGGGGGAAGGCCTTCGTCCAGCAGTGGACGAAGGCTGCTGATGGTGATGTATGTATGCTGAACTTCTTTCGCACCGTACGTAGCCAACCGTGTCCATCGGAGGCTGCGGGGGAAGGACAACAAACTTAAGCACAAAAAGCGGTTCTCAAGAAATGAGCTTGTCAATCGAGATGATGATGATGATGATTTAAAGGGGCCACAGCTCTCCCAATGACTTCCTTTAATATCGGAAAGGAAGGAAGGAAAGGCAGAGCGTTCCAGACGGCCACGGAAGCGCATCCGAAAACGTGCGACGCGGTTGACCGTCTTTGTTCGATGGCAGATGATGGTGGTGGTGGTGGTGGTGATGATGATGGTGGTGGTGGTGGTGGTGATGATGATGGTGGTGGTGGTGGTGGTGATGATGATGATGGTGGTGGTGGTGGTGGTGATGATGATGATGATGATGGTGGTGGTGGTGATGATGATGGTGGTGGTGGTGGTGATGATGATGATGGTGGTGGTGATGATGATGAACCGCTAAACAAGACGTGACAACGATTCCTATCCGCTCTTGCTTACCGTGCAGCAGAGGTCGCAAACGGGTTTTGATTCCTTACCCGTACCCGTACCCTACCCGTATACGGCCGGGTACGGGTAGGGTACGGGTATCGGGTAACCGATTGCGACCTCTGGGATGAAGCCATGTTGCAGGCGCGGGTGGGTTGATTCTAGGAACTTGAATTGTGAGAAGAGACAAGACGTTGGGAAATGAGTGACAAACGGTTACTCACCAGTGACTCACGGCCTACCCGTACCCGTACCCGTACCCGGCCGCACCAGGGTCGCAAACGGGTACCCGTATCCGGCCGGGTACGGGTAGCCGGGTATCGGGTAGGGTACGGGTATCGGGTACCCGGTTGCGACCTCTGCCGTGCAGTCTGGTCTCGCTTCCCCCCCCCCACCCCCTTCCGAAGGCCCGTGCCAAACACTGTCCCACCAAAGTGTTGAGCTGCCTCTGAGAATTGACATCTGTTCGCGGATTGGCGGTGGCTTTGGGTGGTCTTCGTCCAGCAGTGGATCGTACATAGCTGACGATGACGATGATGATGATACGAGTTTCAGAGTAAGTCTGGACATTTTTTTTATCACGCGTTCGTGTAAGTCCGCAAGAACGCGCTCTGAATGGATATTTTTTTCTTAATTAGAAACACGCCTTTAGACTCTTCAGATTATTTTGCCGGTACAAATGCCCAAATGATGGGCCACTTTGTTGAGCTATCATTTGTGGCCAGGTCGCTTTTGAAAAACAAGTTAATACCCCAGTGGGCTTTGTATGGTAGGATGGGGATGATTTAGTGTTGTGTTTGTCTGTGTTTGGGTGAGTCGCTTACCTCTCGTGTACTTTGCACTGCTATCGTGTTGCATTGTATTTTTTTTCGATTTAAAGCTTTCGTGACTGCAGGGATTCATCTTCTTGGTTCTTTCGGTAAAGTCACGTAGAAGGGAAGTAATAAAATAATAAAAATAAAACATAATAAAACTTGTTTTATTATGTTTTATTTTTATTATTTTATTTCTTTATTATTTTATTACTTCCCTTCTACGTGACTTTACCGAAAGAACCAAGAAGATGCATTGTATTTGTTGTTGTAACGATTTTTACCCGTCCCGACTGGACATCTATCAAAAAAATAGCATATTAGCTCATCAGATTCCTCCAGTATCAGCACATTTTCTGATTCTGTATGTATGCTGAACTTCTTTCGCACCGTACGTAGCCAACCGCACTGTTCGGATGGTTTGGGAGGGCGGGTAACAACAAACTAAGCAGCTCTGAAGAAATGAGTTTTCAATCAAGAAACTCAACACGCCGTGTGTGTGTGTGTCTTTAAAAAGGAACTAAATTATATATATGACTAGCTTTACTACCCGGCTTCGCCCGGGGACTTGGATTCACCACGCCCGGCCGCCTTTGTCTCCCCAGTGGCGATGTTCACACAGCACACCAGTTCCTCATTTGAGACTGAGTCGACCTAGGGGAGGCCCAGGAACCGGTTCAGATAATGGTGGTGGCCGTGAGCGGGAATCGAACTCGGGTCGCCGGGTTCGTAGCGCGGCGCGTTTAACCACTCCACTACAACGCGTGACGCTTCCACGTGCGCGGGTCACGTGACAGATGTGACGTCACAGCTCACTTGCCGTGCAAAAAGTTAATGCATCATTGAGCTCCCCCGCCCCCCCCCCCCCAAAAAAAACCACACAAAAGTGTGTTTTCATAATGTTTGCATGGTGTACAGTCTGGAAAGTACCCACATGGCAAATTTAAAGTTTGTTGCATGTCCGGAAGTACGCTAAACATTTTGAACAGACACACATACTCACAACTTTGCCTTTTAATATATGGAGATAGGTGACGTTTCGGGCAACGACCCTTCTTTATAGAGCATATATATAGAAAGGGCGTTCGAGAGACAGAGTGGATGGTAAGACAGTTTAACATGTAGGCGTTGGCGACCAATAGTATCCACAATAGAGGTTGTTTAGGGTCACATTGCGTCGTACAACTCTGGATGTAGCCCGATGTTGCGTCACGGTACTCGAATTGTCAGTGCTGTGGGTTTATTCTCAAACACACCGGCGTGGTGAACGAGTAACTAATTCATCTTCTTGGTTCTTTCGGTAAAGTCACGTAGACGGGAAGTAATAAAATAATAAAAATAAAACATAATAAATTTATTCTCACGACGTTTCGGCCACAACGCAAACAGCCGTCCTCAGGTGGAGAACAGGTCTGTCAAGTAGACAGAGTCTGAATGTCGTGAGAATTATTTTATTATGTTTTATTTTTATTATTTTATTACTTCCCTTCTACGTGACTTTACCGAAAGAACCAAGAAGATGAATCCCTGCAGTCACGAAAGCTTTAAATCGAAAGATTAACTAATTGACAACGTTTTGTTTACGTGACGAACCTTAACTAACTGGTTTAACGACACATTTCTATTTACGCGATATAACGTAAAAAACAAAACCTCTGTTATGGATGGAAAGAGTTGGGAGCCTGCATTTGTTGACACCACAGGGGCCTGATAAACATAAACACATTTTTTTTTAAAACAACACCAGGAACTTTAAGCACGATACCACCCAGCAGATCCTTCGTAGCAACGGCTCACATTTCCACACAGGGCCATTATCATTATTGATCGCGTTTAGGGGCCGTCCATAAATGACGTCACGCGATTTTGGACGATTTTTGACCCCCCCCCCCCTCGTCACACGGCGTCACAAAAAGTCAGTCCCCCCCTCAAATATGACGTCACAAAGCTCTGCCCCCCCCCCCCAAAACCATATTTCCATTTTGAAAATAAGACATGCTTCAAATCGCTTTCACTATTGTCATTGTAGCGCGTATTTAATGTGGCGCTGCACTCTGATGTTGTAGGAGAAAACATTTATTAAAAAGTCTATTTAATTAAGTCGAACGTGTTGTCTATATTTATTTAAAGTTGCGCATTTTGATGTGACGTCCCATTTCTCAAACACCCCCCCCCCTCGTCACACATCGTCACAAATGTCTGACCCCACCCCCCCCCCCCAGGTGCGTGACGTCATTTATGGACGGCCCCTTAGCTGACTGTACTTTGAACCTGGCGGGTCCCGAGTTCGAATCCCGGCCACGGCGAACGTTCATCCTTGAGGTCCCACCACTCTGCCCGTGGTGTGGAGAGGTTTGGTCAATTCAGTTTCAGTTACATTCATTAGGTATAGCCCTGTGAGCCATTCGGCTCTTGAATCGGGTGCAACCGCAACAAACAAAAAAACAAAAACATGAACAAGAAAACATCTTAAAGTGACTAAGTGCAAACATAAAATCCAGGAAAAAACGGCAAAAATTCCAGAAAAAGCACCGTACACCAACACTGTGTGCAAAAATCCCAGTAGGATGCAAGTCAAACAACAACAACAACAACCACACGACAACTTAGATTTAGGCCATCATTCTAACTCCGTACTACAACAAACAAACATGGCCAAACCAAAAAACTTTTCGAAATCACCAAAATAAAGCCATAAAAAGCAATGTAACAGTGATCATAGGAACCGTGACCGAATTTTCACCAAAAACGACATAAACAACATGTACCACCAAACCCTGCAGCCATAACCTGTCACGAACGTGACTCAGCGAGGCCTTAAGTGGAGGCTGTAAATTCAAGCCCAGCGGAAAAACCAAAATCGCACGATTCATCCACCCTGCTTCATGCTGAAGTTCACTATGGATAACGTACGGCCCTTTCTCAAGCTCCACCGCTGGATGAAGGCCTCTCTCCCTGTGGCGCGTCAGTTAAGGGGGTTGTTTGACCATACTTCACCGCGCCGGTCGATGCGAGCTGACGAAGCTATCACGCACCACCGATGCCCATAGCCGAGGCCAGGAATCTAACTCAGGTGGCTGGGTTCACGGCACAGTGCGCTGTGGGCGCCACGGTGGCTAGGAGATGTTAACTACCTCGCCTGGTATACAGGAGGTCGTGGGTTCGAAACCACCCCTGATGTCTGTTTATTTGGAGTTTGCGTGTATCTCTCTCTCTCACCATCATCACGATGGCTAGGAGATGTTAACTACCTCGCCTGGTATACAGGAGGTCGTGGGTTCGAACCCGCCCCTGACGCCTGTTGTATATTTGGAGTTTGCGTGTCTCTCTCTCTCTGTGGCCACGTAGATTTTTCTCCGGATCCTCCGGTTTTTCCCTCCACATTGAGAATCGACATCACGCATTTCAGAGTATTTGGCGGCTATAAATGTGCACGTGATGATGGTTAGTAACTCCGTTGGTCTGCAATTTGTGAAAGCCAGGTCGCTTCTGAAAAAGAGCGATTAGAGTAGATCAGTGGGGCCTTACCAGGTAATATAAAAAATAGTTTAATAAAAAAAATGGCTACATCTTCTTGGTTCTTTCGGTAAAGTCACATAGAAGGGAAATAATAAAATAATAAAAATAAAACATAATAAAATACAATTGTATTTTATTAAATAATAAAAAAATAAAACATAATAAAATACTATTGTATTTTATCATTTTTTATTATTTTATTATTTCCCTTCTACGTGACTTTACCGAAAGAACCAAGAAGATGAATCCGTGCAGTCACGAAAGCTTTAAATCGAAAATGGCTACATGTAACTCTATGCGTCTCTATGTAACTTTCTGGATCTCTATGTGACTCTTTGGCTCTATGTGTCACTCTATGTAGCTTGCAATGTCCTGGAACCACCACCGCTGCCCACGATGCTGGGCTGTGGACGTCCTTCTAACAGAGCTTCAACTGTCAATAAATGTCCACGTGATGTGAAGCCAATCCGTTGGGCCATCATTTGCGATTGGTCGCTTATGAAAAAAGATCTATATTGTAGCTGAGTGGGCCTTACCTGGTCAAATAAAATTCTAGATTATTCTAAATTTGAAGATTTAGTGACTGCAATGATCCATACTCTTTGGTTCTTTCGGTAAAGTCACGTAGATGAAAAATAAAAAAAATAATAAAAAATAATAAAATAGTTTTAGTTATAGTAACCGCTGCACCACCACTCAATCAACAGCTCCCCCCACCTCCTCCTCCTCCTACTGCCTCCTCCACCAACCTGGTGGCCATAACCCAGGCCGATATTTCAAGCCGCTAACGACCCCAAATCGCTCTTTGAAAGAGAGACGCCCCAATCGTGGAAGGGATCGGGTTTACGGGGTCGTTGTTTTTTAGGAGGGACGCGGTCGTTAAAGCGGCCCACGCACGAGTCCCCTCTGCCCAGAGGTCGGGGTTAACAGCGGGGGGGGGGAGGGGAGTGCGGAGGGGTTGTGGACAGGACCCCTGTTGGGGGAGCCACGGGGGTCCTCCCGTGGCCGACCAGCCGAGCGTGCGTCGTGAATCGTGAAGTCGTTGGGGCCATTAGGACGATCCGACTGTAAAAGCCTCTAACACGGAAACCGCGCAGTGGATGGTGGTGGTGATGGTGGCGGATAGTGGTAGTGATGGTGTATGGTGGTGGTGGATGGTGGTGGCGGATGGTGGTGGTGATGGTGGTGGTTGGTGGTGGTGGTGATGGTGGTGGTTGGTGGTGGTGGTGATGGTGGTGGTTGGTGGTGGTGATGGTGGATGGTGGTGGTGGATGGTGGTGATGGTGGTGGTCGGTGGTGGATTGTGGTGGTGGATGGTGGTGGTTAGTGGTGGTGCTGGATGGTGGTGGTGGATGGTGGTGGTGATGGTGGTGCTGGATGGTGGTGGTGATGGTGGTGGTGATGGTTGGTGGTAGTGATGGTGGTGATGATGGTGGTGGTTGGTGGTGGTGCTGGATGGTGGTGGTTGGTGGTGGATGGTGGATGGTGGTGATGCTGGATGGTGTTGGTGCTGGATGGTGGTGATTGTGGTGATGGTGGTGGATGGTGGTGGTGATGGTGGATGGTGGTGATGGTGGTGGATGGTGGTGGTTGGTGGTGGATGGTGGTGGTGGTGATGGTGGTGGTTGGTGGTGGTGCTGGATGGTGGTGGTGGTGATGGTGGTGGTGCTGGATGGTGGTGGTGGTGGTGGTGGTGGTGCTGGATGGTGGTGGTGGTGGTGGTGCTGGATGGTGGTGGTGCTGGATGGTGGTGGATGGTGGTGATGGTGGTGGTTGGTGGTGGTGCTGGATGGTGGTGGTTGGTGGTGGATGGTGGATGGTGGTGATGCTGGATGGTGTTGGTGCTGGATGGTGGTGATTGTGGTGATGGTGGTGGATGGTGGTGGTGATGGTGGATGGTGGTGATGGTGGTGGATGGTGGTGGTTGGTGGTGGATGGTGGTGGTGGTGATGGTGGTGGTTGGTGGTGGTGCTGGATGGTGGTGGTGGTGATGGTGGTGGTTGGTGGTGGTGCTGGATGTGGTGGTGGTGGTGGTGGTGGTGTGGTGGTGCTGGATGGTGGTGGTGGTGGTGGTGCTGGATGGTGGTGGTGCTGGATGGTGGTGGATGGTGGTGATGGTGGTGGTTGGTGGTGGTGCTGGATGGTGGTGGTTGGTGGTGGATGGTGGATGGTGGTGATGCTGGATGGTGTTGGTGCTGGATGGTGGTGATTGTGGTGATGGTGGTGGATGGTGGTGGTGATGGTGGATGGTGGTGATGGTGGTGGATGGTGGTGGTTGGTGGTGGATGGTGGTGGTGGTGATGGTGGTGGTTGGTGGTGGTGCTGGATGGTGGTGATGGTGGTGGTTGGTGGTGGTGCTGGATGGTGGTGGTGGTGGTGGTGGTGCTGGATGGTGGTGGTGCTGGATGGTGGTGGTGGTGGTGCTGGATGGTGGTGGTGCTGGATGGTGGTGGATGGTGGTGATGGTATTGGATGGTTCTCCCGATCGCGTAAATGTGTCGTTAGGCCCGCCACCATCCGACACAGCGGATGGTGGCCGTCCATGAATGACGTCACGCGATTTAGGGCGATTTTGGACCCCCCCCCCTCGTCACACGGCGTCACAAAAAGTCAGACCCCCCCTCAAATATGACGTCACAAAGCTTTGCCCCCCCCACCAAAAAAATATATATAAAACATGCTTCAAATCGCTTTAAACTATTGTCATTGTAGTGCGTATTTAATGTGGCGCTGCACTCTGATGTTGTAGGAGAAAACATTTATTAAAAGTCTATTTAATTAAGTAGAACGTGTTGTCTATATTTATTTAAAGTTGCGCATTTTGATGTGACGTCACATTTCTCAACCCCCCCCCCACCCTCCTCGTCACACATCGTCACAAATGTCTGACCCCCCCCTCCCCCCCAGGTGCGTGACGTCATTTATGGACGGCCCCAGACACGCGGAATGTTCTTTACCCCCCTCCCCACCCCAACATTACAGATTAATTAATCACAACGCGGTTTCCCCATAACTCGCTGTTCTGCAGGAACGCGACTGCTACGACCACCACGTGACAGGAGAACGTGACGGACGGTACTCGGCACGTGTCGCGTTTTGTTGTCCAGGCAACACAAATCCTCACATCTGGACTGCAAGCCAGAGGTCGCAAACGGGTTTTGATTCCTTACCCGTACCCGGCCGCACCAGGGTCGCAAACGGGTACCCGTACCCTACCCGTACCCGGTCGGGTACGGGTAGGGTACGGGTATCGGGTACCTGATTGCGACCTCTGGGATGAAGCCATGTTGCAGGCGCGAGTGGGTTGATTCTAGGAACTTGAATTGTGAGAAGAGACAAGACGTTGGGAAATGAGTGACAAACGGTTACTCAACAGTGACTCACGGCCTACCCGTACCCGTACCCGGCCGCATCAGGGTCGCAAACAGGTACCCGTACCCGGCCGGGTACGGGTAGCCGGGTATCGGGTAGGGTACGGGTATCGGGTACCCGGTTGCGACCTCTGCTGCAAGCCCAGCGTGTCGCTTGAAGCCGTGACCCACGTCGTGACCGGGCAGGGCCGGCCCGGGCCGGGCTGCCCGGCTTCGTGCCGAGGGTTTAATTCCCACGATTGCACCCAAGGGGGAACCCCGGTGCGTGTCCGACGTTTCGCTCCACGTGCTGGGAGCTTCTTCAGGAACCAAGTTCAATGGCGCGGCTCCAGTGCAGTGAATCGTAGAGCTTCGGGTGGTCCAGTAATTGCCGAAAACGATGACAGTGGGAGAACGATTCAGATGATCACCTGATTCACAAATAACCGCACGCGCCACTCGCACACACACAACAAAGATAAAGATCCCCCGTATAGCCTTCGACAGACTGTTGGGGCAAGTGCTGTTAGCGAGCACCTATGAAGGCCGGCACACGATGGAGTGGGTGGACAGCGCCACGCCCGGCCGCCTTTGTCTCCCCAGTGGCGATGTGTTTACACACCGCACCAGGTACTCATTTGAGGCTAAGTTAACCTTGGGCCAGACGTCCCAGAACCGTGAGCGGGTTCGTCACCACGGCGCTTGTGCCAGGCTAGGTGCACGTTAAGGCCACGTGAAGTGTCGAACGCCCGATGGCAAGAGATCACGGGACAGACTCAGGTGCCACGGGTTGACTGACTGTGACGACTTGGGTTGACTAACCACTACACTATCGCTCACACACACACTCGCAACACACACATACTGCCAACACACACACACAGTCACAACCAACACACACACACAGCCCCAACCAACACACACACACACATTCCCAACCAACACACACACAATCCCAACACACACACACAATCCCAACACACACACACAATCCCAACACACACACACACAATCCCAACATACACACACAATCCCAACACACACACAGTCCCAACCAACACACACACAGTCCTAACCAACACACACACACAATCCCAACACACACACACAATCCCAACACACACACAGTCCCAACCAACACACACACAGTCCTAACCAACACACACACAATCCCAACACACACACAGTCCCCACCAACACACACACACAGCCCCAACCAACACACACACACAGCCCCAACCAACACACACACCCCAACCATTCCCGCACGCCGCGTTGAAGTTCGTTTTCGGGAAAAGGGGAAGAGCGGGGAGCCTTCGACACGGCTGGCGCTCGCTCGCTCGCTCGCAGCAGCAGCTGCCAAGCTCGGCTTCACATTTCGCCCTCGCTCACCACGACCACCACCACCAACCACCACCACGTGTCGCTTCAACGCCACGTGTCGCTTCAACGCCACGTGTCGCTTCAACGCCACGTGTCGCTTCAACGCCACGTGTCGCTTCAACGCCACGTGTCGCTTCAACGCCACGTGCCGCTCACCACCAAGCACAACAACAACAACAACTATTTATGAATGTGTACACCCCCCCCCCTCTCGCCACCCCCCCCCCCCCCCCCGTTATTGTGTCAGCCCTCTGCCGGGAGGAATCTTCATCTTGTCACGCGGGTCGGACTTAGGGGATGGGGGCCGACGATGGAGATATTTGTAATAGTGAATTAATATCGTAATTGATATAGAAATATAATAATGAATTCATATCGTAATTGATATACTAATATGATGATTAATTAATATCGTAATTTATATAGTGATATAATAATTAATTAATAGCGAAATTCGTATACTAATAGAATAATTGATATCGTTATTAATATAGTAATATAATGAATTAACATCGTAATTATTATAGCAATAACACAATTATTTATATAATTATTATTGTAAGCACATTTTTTTCTTTATATCGTAATTTATATATAATTATTAATGCGTTTTGTAATTTATATAATAATGTAAGAATGTATTCATATCGTTATCAATATAGTAATATCACAATGAATTCATATGGTAATTAATTTCGTAATATAATAATGAATTAATATCGTCATTTGTATAGTAATAAAATGAATTAATATCGTAATTAATATTGTAATATAATGAATTCATATCGTGATTTTTATAGTTATATAATAATGAATTAATATTGTTATTAATATAGTAATATCATTAATTCATATTGTAATGTATATAATAATGTATTAATTTATTCATATCGTTATTAATATAGTAATGAAATCATATCGTAATTAACATAGTATTAAATTCACATCGTAATTAATATAGTATTCAATTCACATCGTAATTAATATATTAATACCATAACGAATTAACATCGTAATTAATATAGTAACATATAATAAACATTAACACTCCTCCTTATTCACAATTGGTATCTCATTTGCCAGTAAAAAATATGATAATTGGTTTAACACCCTTTTATCTGTCAACAAAACTGACACCTTTTTTACGAGGAGTCATGTTGGCATAGACCACAATACCTGCAGTCATAATGGAAAGCTGTCTCGGGTGCGGACCAATAAACTTCAAGGACAGTGCATACATTATCAGAGTTATGTGTTTTGTTTGCATTATGACTGCAGGTATTGTGGTCTATGCCAACATGACTCCTCGTAACAAAAGGTGTCAGTTTTGTTTACAGATAAAAGGGTAAAAAAACTATTATCACTCCTCCTTCTTCCCTACGGCTTGCAAGCCACAGGTTTTCTGGACGATTTCGATTTAAAGCTTTCGTAACTGCAGGGATTCATCTTCTTGGTTCTTTCGGTAAAGTCACGTAGAAGGGAAATAATAAAATAATTAAAATAAAACATGATCAAATAATTCTCACGACGTTTCGGCCACAACGCAAGCAGCCGTCCTCAGGTGAAGACGCTGTCTCACCGACAGACCTGGTCTTCACCTGAGGACGGCTACTTGCGTTGTGGCCGAAACGTCGTGAGAATTATTTTATTATGTTTTATTTTTATTATTTTATTATTATTTCCATTCTACGTGACTTTACCGAAAGAACCAAGAAGATGAGTCCCTGCAGTCACGAAAGCTTTAAATCGAAATTTAACCACCCCTCTGATCTTCGCACATGGTAGGCTCGCAGTGATGACATTACCTTGCATCAGAAGCAGGAAGACTTCTTTACAATTGTCGGCAAATTTCCTGATGAAGTTGGTTGTAATCATCAGCGAAACGTCAAACTCATGTTGTTAATGTTGTGGGTTTCCTCTCCAGCACACTGGTGTGCTAAAGTAGTCACTAATTTAGCGCATTTTTCTTCTTGGTTCTTTCGGTAAAGTCACGTAGAAGGAAAATAATGAAACAATAAAAATAAAACATTATAAAAAACAATTCTCTATTTTATTATGTTTTATTTTAATTATTTTATTATTTCCCTTCTACGTGACTTTACCGAAAGAACCAAGAAGATGAATCCCTGCAGTCACGAAAGCTTTAAATAGAAATATCAAGCTGATGTTTATATAATTATCAGAGCTGTAATGTAGCCAGATTAAATGCGGAATCGGAATGAATGCATTGGGGGTTTGGGATTTCTTGCAGTCATTGGTCACCGGGTTAAGACCATCAACTCTTGACTTGAAGCTTTCGTGACTGCAGGAATTCATATTCTTTGGATCTTTCGGTAAAGTCACGTAGATAGGTTCAAAGAAAAAAATAAAAAAATTACAAAAAACTAAGACGTTTCGATTGCAACACCAGCGCTCGTTCTTACAAGAATATAACATCACATCTGTGCACTAGACAACCCGGTTCGATCACAACTCAATGTGTGGGAGCTTATGAATATCTATGTAAGTCTGTGGGTCTCTGTGTAAGTCTGAGGGTCTCTGTGTAAGTCTGTGGATCTCTGTGTAAGTCTGTGGGTCTCTGTGTAAGTCTGAGGGTCTCTGTGTAATTCTGTGGATCTCTGTGTAAGTCTGTGGGTCTCTGTGTAAGTCTGTAGGTCTCTGTGTAAGTCTGTAGGTCTCTGTGTAAGTCTATGGGTCTCTGTGTAAGTCTGTGGGTTTCTGTGTAAGTCTGTGGGTCTCTATACATCTATGGGATTCTGTGTAAGTCTTTGGGTATCTGTGTAAGTTTGTGGGTCTCTGTGTAAGTCTGTGGGTCTCTGTGTAAGTCTATGGGTCTCTGTGTAAGTCTTTGGATCTCTGTGTGCGTCTGTGGGTCTCTGTGTAAGTCTGTGGGTCTCTGTGTAAGTCTTTGGATCTCTGTGTGCGTCTGTGGGTCTCTGTGTAAGTCTGTGGGTCTCTGTGTAAGTATATGGGTCTCTGTGTAAGTCTGTGGATCTCTGTGTAAGTCTGTCGGTCTCTGTGTAAGTCTGTAGGTCTCTGTGTAAGTCTGTAGGTCTCTGTGTAAGTCTTTGGGTCTCTGTGTAAGTCTGTGGGTTTCTGTGTAAGTCTGTGGGACTCTATACATCTATGGGATTATGTGTAAGTCTTTGGGTATCTGTGTAAGTCTGTGGGTCTCTGTGTAAGTCTATGTGTCTCTGTGTAAGTCTTTGGATCTCTGTGTGCGTCTGTGGGTCTCTGTGTAAGTCTGTGGGTCTCTGTGTAAGTCTTTGGATCTCTGTGTGCGTCTGTGGGTCTCTGTGTAAGTCTGTGGGTCTCTGTGTAAGTCTATGGGTCTCTGTGTAAGTCTATGGGTCTCTGTGTAAGTATGTGGGTCTCTGTGTAAGTCTATGGGTCTCTGTGTAAGTCTGTAGGTCTCTGTGTAAGTCTATGGGTCTCTGTGTAAGTCTGTGGGTTTCTGTGTAAGTCTGTGGGTCTCTATACATCTATGGGATTCTGTGTAAGTCTTTGGGTATCTGTGTAAGTTTGTGGGTCTCTGTGTAAGTCTGTGGGTCTCTGTGTAAGTCTATGGGTCTCTGTGTAAGTCTTTGGATCTCTGTGTGCGTCTGTGGGTCTCTGTGTAAGTCTGTGGGTCTCTGTGTAAGTCTTTGGATCTCTGTGTGCGTCTGTGGGTCTCTGTGTAAGTCTGTGGGTCTCTGTGTAAGTATATGGGTCTCTGTGTAAGTCTGTGGATCTCTGTGTAAGTCTGTCGGTCTCTGTGTAAGTCTGTAGGTCTCTGTGTAAGTCTGTAGGTCTCTGTGTAAGTCTATGGGTCTCTGTGTAAGTCTGTGGGTTTCTGTGTAAGTCTGTGGGTCTCTATACATCTATGGGATTATGTGCAAGTCTTTGGGTATCTGTGTAAGTCTGTGGGTCTCTGTGTAAGTCTGTGGGTCTCTGTGTAAGTCTATGTGTCTCTGTGTAAGTCTTTGGATCTCTGTGTGCGTCTGTGGGTCTCTGTGTAAGTCTGTGGGTCTCTGTGTAAGTCTTTGGATCTCTGTGTGCGTCTGTGGGTCTCTGTGTAAGTCTGTGGGTCTCTGTGTAAGTCTATGGGTCTCTGTGTAAGTCTATGGGTCTTTGTGTAAGTATGTGGGTCTCTGTGTAAGTCTATGGGTCTCTGTGTAAGTCTGTAGGTCTCTGTGTAAGTCTATGGGTCTCTGTGTAAGTCTGTGGGTTTCTGTGTAAGTCTGTGGGTCTCTATACATCTATGGGATTCTGTGTAAGTCTTTGGGTATCTGTGTAAGTTTGTGGGTCTCTGTGTAAGTCTGTGGGTCTCTGTGTAAGTCTATGGGTCTCTGTGTAAGTCTTTGGATCTCTGTGTGCGTCTGTGGGTCTCTGTGTAAGTCTGTGGGTCTCTGTGTAAGTCTTTGGATCTCTGTGTGCGTCTGTGGGTCTCTGTGTAAGTCTGTGGGTCTCTGTGTAAGTCTATGGGTCTCTGTGTAAGTCTGTGGATCTCTGTGTAAGTCTGTCGGTCTCTGTGTAAGTCTGTAGGTCTCTGTGTAAGTCTGTAGGTCTCTGTGTAAGTCTATGGGTCTCTGTGTAAGTCTGTGGGTTTCTGTGTAAGTATGTGGGTCTCTATACATCTATGGGATTATGTGTAAGTCTTTGGGTATCTGTGTAAGTCTGTGGGTCTCTGTGTAAGTCTGTGGGTCTCTGTGTAAGTCTATGGGTCTCTGTGTAAGTCTTTGGATCTCTGTGTGCGTCTGTGGGTCTCTGTGTAAGTCTGTGGGTCTCTGTGTAAGTCTTTGGATCTCTGTGTGCGTCTGTGGGTCTCTGTGTAAGTCTGTGGGTCTCTGTGTAAGTCTATGGGTCTCTGTGTAAGTCTATGGGTCTCTGTGTAAGTATGTGGGTCTCTGTGTAAGTCTATGGGTCTCTGTGTAAGTCTATGGCTCTCTGTGTAAGTCTATGAGTCTCTGTGTAAGTCTATTGGTCTCTGTGTAAGTCTATGGGTCTCTGTGTAAGTCTATGGCTCTCTGTGTAAGTCTGTGGGTCTCTGTGTAAGTCTGTGAGTCTTTGTGTGAGTCTGTGGGTCTCTGTGTGAGTCTGTGGGTCTCTGTGTGAGTCTGTGGGTCTCTGTGTAAGTCTGTGGGTCTCTGTGTAAGTCTGTGGGTCTCTGTGTAAGTCTATGGGTCTCTGTGTAAGTCTGTGGGTCTCTGTGTAAGTCTATGGCTCTCTGTGTAAGTCTGTGGGTCTCCGTGTAAGTCTGTGAGTCTTTGTGTGAGTCTGTGGGTCTCTGTGTGAGTCTGTGGGTCTCCGTGTAAGTCTGTGAGTCTTTGTGTGAGTCTGTGGGTCTCTGTGTGAGTCTGTGGGTCTCTGTGTAAGTCTGTGGGTCTCTGTGTAAGTCTGTGGGTCTCTGTGTAAGTCTGTGGGTCTCTGTGTAAGTCTGTGGGTCTCTGTGTAAGTCTGTGGATCTCTGTGTAAGTCTACTGGTCTCTGTGTAAGTCTGTGGGTCTCTGTGTAAGTCTGTGGATCTCTGTGTAAGTCTACTGGTCTCTGTGTAAGTCTATGGGTATCTGTGTAAGTCTGTGGGTCTGCGTATAAGTCTATGGTGCTCTGTGTAAGTCTGTGGGTCTCTGTGTAAGTCTTTGGGTCTCTATGTAAGTCTGTGGGTCTCCGTGTAAGTCTGTGAGTCTTTGTGTGAGTCTGTGGGTCTCTGTGTGAGTCTGTCGGTCTCTGTGTAAGTCTATGGCTCTCTGTGTAAGTCTGTGGGTCTCTGTGCAAGTCAATCATGCCCGGGCTTAGACAATCGACTCACTGCAATTGAGGTTCGCGGTTTAATCACGGCGAGGTCGTTGAAACCCGGACTCGAACCCATGAGCCTCAGCTCTGCGTCCCGGCTCGATGCCTCTGGTCTCCGAGCAGCCGAGTGGGGGGGGGGGCGGACGGTGGGAGGGAGGCGCCTTTTGTGCCAGAATGTCGCCAGCGAGTGTAAAGGTGGTTAGTAACTTTATTTACGATACCCGGGGACAATCCTTTTTCTCCCTTTGTTTTGCGCGCAGATTTGAATGTAAATGCCACCCCAACTGCTGCCAGCCCAGGCGTGGTGTCTGCCACCAATTAGCCTCCAGCCGCCCACCTCCAATTCATCCCAGAGCAGTGGGTTGACGACCTTCTGTCTGACGACCCCGACGACTGGCAGTCCAGACCGGCCTGGCACAGACTGGCACAGACTTGCACAGACTTGCCCCCTCCAAAGACAAAAGATCCCACCGCCCCAGCCGCAGTAGCCTGCGGCAGAGTGTCGGGGCAAGTGCTGCTAGCGAGCGCCTATCGAAGGCCGGCACGGCACACGAGGGGGTCAGCACCACACCCGGCCGCCTTTGTCTCCCGAGTGGTGATGTTTACGCACTGCACCAGGTACTCATTTGAGGCTGAGTCGACCTAGGGGAAGAGAAGGCCCAGGACGGGTTCAGATATAATCGTCACCGATGCTGGCCGTGAGCGGGAATCGAACTCTGGTCGCCGGGTTCGTAGCGCAGCGTAGCGCTAACCACTACACTACCGCACCCCACATTGTCTCACACACACACACAGATACACACACACAGACAGATACACACAGACAGACACACACACACCCACACTGCCACACACACACACAGACAGATACACACACACCCACAAAGATACACACACACCCACACAGATACACACACACCCACACATATACACACACACAAACAGATACACACACACAAACAGATACACACAGACAGACACACACACACCCACACTGCCACACACACAGACAGATACACACACACCCACAAAGATACACACACACCCACACAGATACACACACCCACACAGATACACACAGACAGATACACACACACACCCACAAAGATACACACACACCCACACAGATACACACACACAAACAGATACACACACACAGACAGATACACACAGACAGACACACACACACCCACACTGCCACACACACACACACAGATACACACACACACAAACAGATACACACACACAGACAAATACGCACACACCCACACTGTCACACACACACAAACAGATACACACACGCAAAGATACACACACACCTACACAGATACACACACACCCACACATATACACACACACAAACAGATACACACAGACAGATACACTGTCACACACACACAGACAGATACACACACCCACACAGATACACACAGACAGACACACGCACACCCACACTGTCGCACACACACAGACACACACACACACCCACACTGTCACACACACACAGACAGACACACGCACACCCACGCCGCCCCTAGCCCATCGGACACCCCCAGCTGGGAGATAAGAGCGAGGCACGCAACACTGCGATGTTTGCTCAAGAAAGTGGATATCAGCTGCTCATCCCTGTAGCTCACTCTTGTGTCTCACAGCGAGGGGCAAATGCCTGCTGAGCGCGAGTGTGTGTGTGAATCTGTGTGTGTGTGAATCTGTGTGTGTGTGTATCTGTCTGTGTGTGTGTGTGTGTTTGAGACTGTGTGTGTGTGTATCTGTCTGTGTGTGTGTGTGTTCGAGTCTGTGTGTGTGTGTGTGAATCTGTGTGTGTGTGTGTTCGAGTCTGTGTGTGTGTGAATCTGTGTGTGTGTGTGTGTGTGAATCTGTGTGTGTGAATCTGTGTGTGTGTATTTGTCTGTGTGTGTGTGTGTGTTCGAGTCTGTGTGCGTGTGTGTGAATCTGTGTGTGTGTATCTGTCTGTGTGTGTGAATCTGTGTGTGTGTGTGTGTGAATCTGTGTGTGTGTGTGTATCTGTCTGTGTGTGTGTTCGAGTCTGTGTGTGTGTTCGAGTCTGTGTGTGTGTTTGTGTGTGTGTGTGTGAATCTGTGTGTGTGTGTGAGTCTGTGTGTGTGTGTTTGAGTCTGTGTGTGTGTGTTTGAGACTATGTGTGTGTGTGTGAATCTGTGTGTGTGTTCGAGTCTGTGTGTGTGTTTGTGTGTATGAATCTGTGTGTGTGTTCGAGTCTGTGTGTGTGTGTGTGTGTTTGAGTCTGTGTGTGTGTGTTCGAATCTGTGTGTGTTTAAGCCTGTGTGTGTGTGTGTTTGAGACTGTGTGTGCGTGTGTTCGAGTCTGTTTGTGTGTTTGTGTGTATGAATCTGTGTGTGTGTTCGAGTCTGTGTGTGTGTGTCCGAGTCTGTATGTGTGTGTTTGAGTCTGTGTGTGTGTATGAATCTGTGTGTGTGTGTGTTTGAGTCTGTGTGTATGAATCTGTGTGTGTGTGTCCGAGTCTGTGTGTGTGTGTTTGAGTATGTGTGTGTGTATGAATCTGTGTGTGTGTGTGTTCGAGTCTGTGTGTGTGTGTTTGAGTCTGTGTGTATGTTTGAGTCTGTGTGTATATATGAATCTGTGTGTGTGTTCGAATCTGTGTGTGTATGTTTGAGTCTGTGTGTGTGTGTTCGAGTCTGTGTATATGAATCTGTGTGTGTGTTCGAGTCCGTGTGTGTGTGTATGAATCTGTGTGTGTGTATGAGTCTGTGTGTGTGAATCTGTGTGTGTGTTTGAGTCTGTGTGTGTGTGTGTTTGAGTGTGTGTTTGAGTCTGTGTGTGTGTGTGTTCGAGTCTGTTTGTGTTTGAGTCTGTGTGTGTGTGTTTGAGTCTGTGTGTGTGTTTGAGTCTGTGTGTATATGAATCTGTGTGTGTGTTCGAGTCTGTGTGTGTGTGTGTGTTTGAGTCTGTGTGTGTGTGTTCGAATCTGTGTGTGTTTAAGCCTGTGTGTGTGTGTGTTTGAGACTGTGTGTGCGTGTGTTCGAGTCTGTGTGTGTGTGTTTGAGTCTGTGTGTGTGTTTGAGTCTTTGTGTGTGTATGAGTCTGTGTGTGTGTTTGAGTCTGTGTGTGTGTGTGTTTGAGTCTGTGTGTGTGTGTTCGAGTCTGTGTGTGTGTGTGTTTGAGTCTGTGTGTGTGTGTTTGAGTCTGTGTGTGTGTGTGTTCGAGTCTGTGTGTGTGTGTGTTTGAGTCTGTGTGTGTGTGTGTTTGAGTCTGTGTATGTGTGTGTATGAGTCTGTGTGTGTGTGTTTGAGTCTGTGTGTGTGTGTTCGAGTCTGTGTGTGTGTGTGTGTGAGTCTGTGTGTGTGTGTGTGTGAGTCTGTGTGTGTGTGTGTGTTAATAGGGGAGCGGTAGTGTCGCGGCTAGCGGCGCGCTGCGCTACAAACCCGGCGACCCGAGTTCGATTCCCGATACCCGCTCACGGCAAACACCGCCGACGATTATCCGAACCGACTCAGCCTTAAATAAGTGCAGTGCCTGGTACGGTTTGTAGTAAACATCACCACTGGGGAGACAAAGGTGGCCGGGCGTAGTGCTGGCCACCCACCCCCTCGTGTGCCGTGCCGGCCTTTATTGGTGCTCGCTAACAGCACTTGCCCCTACAGTCCGTTATACACAAACACACACAAACAAACACACACACACACACAAACACACACACACAAACACACACACACACAAACACACAAACACACCTCCTGCGAGCGGCGATGTCAGCCCCAGCTGACTTGCTCGGCCCCCATTAATGTGTCACAGACAAAGCGTCAAGGTTTCGTTGTGTGTGATTACGGGGGGGGTGCGTGTGGGGGGGTGGTGATGAGGGTGGATGTGTGTGTGTGTATGTGGGGGGTGATGAGGGTGGATGTGTGTGTGTGTGTGGGGGGAGGGGTGATGAGGGTGGATGTGTGTGTGGGGGGGGGGTGATGAGGGTGGATATGTGTGTGGGGGGGGGGGTGATGAGGGTGGATGTGTGTGTGTGTGTGGGGGGGGGGTCATGAGGGTGGATGTGTGTGTGTGTATGTGGGGGGTGATGAGGGTGGATGTGTGTGTGTGTGTGGGGGGGGGGGGTGATGAGGGTGGATATGTGTGGGGGGGGGGGTGATGAGGGTGGATGTGTGTGTGTGGGGGGGGGGTGATGAGGGTGGATGTGTGTGTATGTGGGGGGTGATGAGGGTGGATGTGTGTGTGTGGGGGGGGGGGGGTGATGAGGGTGGATATGTGTGGGGGGGGGGGTGATGAGGGTGGATGTGTGTGTGTGGGGGGGGGTGATGAGGGTGGATGTGTGTGTATGTGGGGGGTGATGAGGGTGGATGTGTGTGTGTGGGGGGGGGGTGATGAGGGTGGATATGTGTGGGGGGGGGGGGTGATGAGGGTGGATGTGTGTGTGTGGGGGGGGGTGATGAGGGTGGATGTGTGTGTGGGGAGGGGTGATGGTGGATGTGTGTGTGTATGTGGGGGGTGATGAGGGTGGATGTGTGTGTGGGGGGGGGGGGGTGATGAGGGTGGATGTGTGTGTGGGGGGGGGGGGTCATGAGGGTGGATGTGTGTGTATGTGGGGGGTGATGAGGGTGGATGTGTGTGTGTGGGGGGGGGTGATGAGGGTGGATATGTGTGGGGGGGGGGGGTGATGAGGGTGGATGTGTGTGTGTGGGGGGGGGGTGATGAGGGTGGATGTGTGTGTGGGGAGGGGTGATGGTGGATGTGTGTGTGTATGTGGGGGGTGATGAGGGTGGATGTGTGTGTGGGGGGGGGGGGGTGATGAGGGTGGATGTGTGTGTGGGGGGGGGGGGGTCATGAGGGTGGATGTGTGTGTATGTGGGGGGTGATGAGCGTGGATGTGTGTGTGTGGGGGGGGGGTGATGAGGGTGGATATGTGTGGGGGGGGGGGGTGATGAGGGTGGGATGTGTGTGTGTGGGGGGGGGTGATGAGGGTGGATGTGTGTGTGGGGAGGGGTGATGGTGGATGTGTGTGTGTATGTGGGGGGTGATGAGGGTGGATGTGTGTGTGGGGGGGGGGGGTGATGAGGGTGGATGTGTGTGTGGGGGGGGGGGGGTCATGAGGGTGGATGTGTGTGTATGTGGGGGGTGATGAGGGTGGATGTGTGTGTGGGGGGGGGGGGGTGATGAGGGTGGATGTGTGTGTGTGGGGGGGGGGTGATGAGGGTGGATGTGTGTGTGGGGGGGGGGGGGGGTGATGAGGGTGGATGTGTGTGTGAGGGGGTGATGAGGGTGGATGTGTGTGTGTGTGTGGGGGGGGGGGGGGTGATGAGGGTGGATGTGTGTGTGTGTGGGGGGGGTGATGAGGGTGGATGTGTGTGTGGGGGGGTGATGAGGGTGGATGTGTGTGTGGGGGGGGGGGTGATGAGGGTGGATGTGTGTGTGGGGGGGGGGGGTGATGAGGGTGGATGTGTGTGTGTGTGGGGGGGGAGGGGTGATGAGGGTGGATGTGTGTGTGTGGGGGAGGTGATGAGGGTGGATGTGTGTGTGTGTGGGGGGGGGGGGGTGATGAGGGTGGATGTGTGTGTGGGGGGGGGGTGATGAGGTGAGGGTGGATGTGTGTGTGTGTGTGGGGGGGGGGAGGGGTGATGAGGGTGGATGTGTGTGTGTGGGGGGGGGTGATGAGGGTGGATGTGTGTGTGTGTGTGGGGGGGGGGGGTGATGAGGGTGGATGTGTGTGTGGGGGGGGGGGGTGATGAGGGTGGATGTGTGTGTGTGTGGGGGGGTGATGAGGGTGGATGTGGGTGTGTGTGTGAGGGGGGGGTGATGAGGGTGGATGTGTGTGTGTGTGGGGGGGGAGGGGTGATGAGGGTGGATGTGTGTGTGTGGGGGGGGGGTGATGAGGGTGGATGTGTGTGTGGGGGGGGGGTGATGAGGGTGGATGTGGGTGTTTGTGTGGGGGGGGTGATGAGGGTGGATGTGTGTGTGTGTGGGGGGGGGTGATGAGGGTGGATGTGTGTGTGTGTGGGGTGGGGGTGATGAGGGTGGATGTGTGTGTGGGAGGGGGGTGATGAGGGTGGATGTGTGTGTGTGTGGGGGGGGAGGGGTGATGAGGGTGGATGTGTGTGTGTGGGGGAGGTGATGAGGGTGGATGTGTGTGTGGGGGGGGGGGGGGGTGGTGAGGGTGGATGTGTGTGTGTGTGGGGGGGGAGGGGTGATGAGGGTGGATGTGTGTGTGTTGGGGGGGTGATGAGGGTGGATGTGTGTGTGTGTGTGTGGGGGGGGGGGTGATGAGGGTGGATGTGTGTGTGTGTGGGGGGGGTGATGAGGGTGGATGTGGGTGTGTATGTGGGGGTGATGTGGGTGGATGTGTGTGTGTGTGGGGGGGGAGGGGTGATGAGGGTGGATGTGTGTGTGTGGGGGGGGTGATGAGGGTGGATGTGTGGGTGTGTGGGGGGGGGGTGATGAGGGTGGATGTGAGTGTGTGTGTGGGGGGGGTGATGAGGGTGGATGTGTGTGTGTGTGGGGGGGGGTGATGAGGGTGGATGTGTGTGTGTGTGGGGTGGGTGATGAGGGTGGATGTGTGTGTGTGTGGGGGGGGGTGATGGTGGATGTGTGTGTGTGGGGGGGTGATGGTGGATGTGTGTATGTGTGGGGGGGGGGGGGTGATGAGGGTGGATGTGTGTGGGGGTGGTGGGTGGATGGGCGATGGATGTGTGTGTGTGTGGGGGGGGGGGTGATGGTAGATGTGTGGGGGGGGGGGGTGATGAGGGTGGATGAGAATTACAGAGGGTGGCAGAGAATGAGTGAGCGAGCGAGCGGGCGAAGGAGTGAGCGATTGATCGTGGGGGGGAGGGGGGGAGGGGCTCCTTCTTCCGTACTGCTGCTGCTGCTGCAATTTCACGTTCACGTCGGCCGAGTCAACAGATGAAGCCGCGTCGTGGATCAGAGGGGGGGCGGGGGTCGGGGGGGTGGGGGGGCATTATGTCGCAAGGCGTTGACACGATCTCTGTCCTGGAAGACCACCACAGTGGCACCACCGCAACTACTACTACTGCTGGTGCTGCCGGAGAGTGGTTTAATTTTCCCCACGTGTTCATCAGCTACCCCACGTGCGCATCAGCTACCCCACGTGATCATCAGCTACCCCACGTGTGCATCAGCTACCCCACGTGTGCATCAGCTACCCCACGTGATCATCAGCTACCCCACGTGTGCATCAGCTACCCCACGTGTGCATCAGCTACCCCACGTGTGCATCAGCTACCCCACGTGATCATCAGCTACCCCACGTGTGCATCAGCTACCCCACGTGCTCATCAGCTACCCCACGTGTGCATCAGCTACCCCACGTGTATCCCACGTGTGCATCAGCTACCCCACGTGTGCATCAGCTACCCCACGTGTGCATCAGCTACCCCACGTGTGCATCAGCTACCCCACGTGTGCATCAGCTACCCCACGTGACCATCAGCTACCCCACGTGTGCATCAGCTACCCCACGTGTGCATCAGCTACCCCACGTGTGCATCAGCTACCCCACGTGTGCATCAGCTACCCCACGTGTGCATCAGCTACCCCACGTGTATCCCACGTGTTCATCAGCTACCCCACGTGTGCATCAGCTACCCCACGTGTTCATCAGCTACCCCACGTGTGCATCAGCTACCCCACGTGCTCATCAGCTACCCCACGTGACCATCAGCTACCCCACGTGATCATCAGCTACCCGACGTGTGCATCAGCTACCCCACGTGATCATCAGCTACCCCACGTGATCATCAGCTACCCCACGTGTTCATCAGCTACCCCACGTGATCATCAGCTACCCCACGTGTGCATCAGCTACCCCACGTGTGCATCAGCTACCCCACGTGTGCATCAGCTACCCCACGTGATCATCAGCTACCCCACGTGTGCATCAGCTACCCCACGTGTGCATCAGCTACCCCACGTGTGCATCAGCTACCCCACGTGTGCATCAGCTACCCCACGTGTTCATCAGCTACCCCACGTGATCATCAGCTACCCCACGTGTGCATCAGCTACCCCACGTGATCATCAGCTACCCCACGTGTTCATCAGCTACCCCACGTGTTCATCAGCTACCCCACGTGTGCATCAGCTACCCCACGTGTTCATCAGCTACCCCACGTGTTCATCAGCTACCCCACGTGTGCATCAGCTACCCCACGTGTGCATCAGCTACCCCACGTGATCATCAGCTACCCCACGTGATTGTAATTGCCCCGTGCGTGCATCGGGGCATCGTCCGCAACTCCTGCCATGGTTGGTGCAGTGGCTGCGGTTGAGGGTGGATCGTAATGTTCGTGGAGCATCAAAGATCAAACCCAGAGGGCATCTTGTGCCGTCGTTTTGAAGCTTTCGTGACTGCAGGGATTCACCGTCTTGGTTCTTTCGGTAAAGTCACGTAGAAGGGAAATAAAAAAATAATAAAAAAAAAATTCAACATTATAAAATAATTCTCACGACGTTTCGGCCACAACGCAAGCAGCCGTCCTCAGGTGAAGAATGAAACACCACGAAGCTTGGAGCGTATATTTAATCTGGGTTAGACGGCTGCTTGCGTTGTGGCCGAAACGTCGTGAGAATTATTTTATTGCTTTATTTTTATTATTTTATTATTTCCCTTCTACGTGACTTTACCGAAAGAACCAAGAAGATGACCCTCCCTGTTCGTTTGCCTGCCGACGCCTGGAACTGTGGTGGACATCGAGACGATTGGGATATATTGTATATTACGTGTATATGTATACAACGATTTTGTCTTACGTGTGTGTATATATAAAACGCTTTTATCCAAGGCGCTTGACAAGGTTTTTGAGTGGCGCAATTATCCGCATTCATGTTTAGATGTTCATATATACATGGTGCTTAAAACAATGTTAACACTTAGATGGGACTATCGTTTTTAATGGAAAAGATCATACTACGCAGTAACGTGATAACGAATGTAATGTTAATAGTCAAAGAGAATCTCCACTCGCTCGCCATCGTTGTCAACACGTGGCCTAGAATCTTCTCCAGGTGGTCTCCAGAGGCTGGAGGTTTTGTGGTTTTGTTGCAAATTATCAGAATTATAAAAAATAAAATTGAAGCACCCTGTATAGATATATATGTGTGGCTGAGACACCCACACATATCTGAGACACCCACACATATCTGGGACAGGCCTAGTTCCGTTCATTCACTCAATCCCGATTCAATTTGTAACGCTGCACAAATTGAACTTTAAAATAAAAAAATTACGATCGGAGGTGCGGGACAATGAACGAAAGAGACGAGGCGAGAGAGAGAGAGAAAGGGGGAGGGTGGGGGGTGGAGGAGGAGGATGACGAGAGGATGAGGAGGAGGAGAGGAGGTGGAGGAGGAGGTGGAGGAGGTGGAGGATGATAAAGAGGAGGATGACGAGAGGATGAAGAGGAGGAGGTGGAGGAGGTGGATGATAAAGAGGTGGAGGATGAAGAGGTGGAGGATGAAGAGGAGGAGGTGGAGGATGGCGAGAGGATGAGGAGAAGGATGAAGAGGAGGAGGGGGAGTTTGAAGAGGTGGAGGAGGGGGAGGAGGAGGAGGTGGAGGAGGAGGTGGAGGAGGAGGTGGAGGAGGATGAAAAGGAGGAGGTTGAAGAGGTAGAGGAGGGGGAGGAGGAGGAGGTGGAGGAGGAGGTGGAGGAGGAGGTGGAGGAGGATGAAAAGGAGGAGGTTGAAGAGGTGGAGGAGGGGGAGGAGGAGGTGGAGGAGGAGGTGGAGGAGGAGGTGGAGGAGGAGGATGAAAAGGAGGAGGTTGAAGAGGTAGAGGAGGGGGAGGAGGAGGAGGTGGAGGAGGAGGTGGAGGAGGAGGTGGAGGAGGATGAAAAGGAGGAGGTGGGGGAGGAGGATGACGATGAGGAGGAAGAAGAGGAGGATGAAGATGGGGAGGTGGAGGAGGAGGAGGATGAAAAGGAGGAGGTTGAAGAGGTGGAGGAGGGGGAGGAGGAGGAAGAGGAGGAGGAGGAAGAGGAGGAGGCCACTCGACGTCAGACCGGAGGCTGCCAAGTGTCCTCGTGGTGGTTCTGAGTCGTCAGTCGCCGCCCGCCGATGACGCTGATAGCGGCACCTTGGCCCAGCGCAACAACGACCTCCAGCCAGCCACGTCCGACGTTTCGCTCCACGTGCCGAGAGCTTCTTGGGGAACTCGCGCAAGTTGCTTCGCTGGGCCTGCCCCTCCCCCCTCCCCCCCACCTCCTCCTTCCCGGGGGCACGTGGAGCGAAACGTCCAGGGACGACGTTGCCGAACGAGCGCGCAGTCTGGCTGGGAAATACTACGGGGGAACCATCAGCTCGGGGAGGGCACCCACCTCACCTCATCATCCTCCTCACCCTCCTCCTCATCACCCTCACCTCCTCCTCATCATCACCCTCATCACCCTCACCTCATCCTCCTCCTCACCTCCTCACCTCCTCCCCATCACCCTCACCTCATCACCCTCACCTCATCACCCTCACCTCATCCTCCTCATCACCCTCACCTCCTCCTCGCCTCCTCCTCATCATCACCCTCATCACCCTCACCTCATCTTCCTCCTCACCTCCTCACCTCCTCCCCATCACCCTCACCTCATCACCCTCACCTTATCACCCTCACCTCCTCCTCATCACCCTCATCACCCTCACCTCATCACCCTCACCTCATCACCCTCACCTCATCCTCCTCATCACCCTCACCTCCTCCTCGCCTCCTCCTCATCATCACCCTCATCACCCTCACCTCATCACCCTCACCTCATCACCCTCACCTCATCCTCCTCATCACCTCCTCCTCGCCTCCTCCTCACTCTCACCTCATCACCCTCACCTCATCACCCTCACCTCATCCTCCTCATCACCCTCACCTCCTCCTCGCCTCCTCCTCATCATCACCCTCATCACCCTCACCTCATCATCACCCTCATCACCCTCACCTCATCCTCCTCATCACCCTCACCTCCTCATCCTCCTCCTCACCGCCTCC
Organism: Lampetra fluviatilis; assembly: GCF_964198595.1. Classification (NCBI taxonomy): domain Eukaryota; kingdom Metazoa; phylum Chordata; class Hyperoartia; order Petromyzontiformes; family Petromyzontidae; genus Lampetra; species Lampetra fluviatilis. The sequence continues at coordinate 5,533,029 of NC_136312.1, read as the reverse complement.
AGCAGCCTGCCGTACGCGGCCTGCGAGCGAGTGGAGGGATGACTAGATGGAGGGAGATGAAGGGGAGGGAATGGATATGGTGGAGATAGGGAGGGAAGGAGGGAGGGAGGCAGGGATGAATAAATGGATGGAGGTTAGGGGAGGGAGGGGTGGATGGATGAGGGGAGGGAAGGGGAGGGAGACGGGGAGGAAGGGACGGACGGATGGAGGGAGGGATTGTAAGGAGCGAGCGAGGGATTCATATATTGAGAGAGGGAACGGCAATGAATAGATGGAGATAGGGAGGGAAGGAGTGTGGGATCAATAGATCGAGGGAGGGAGATAATGAGGGAGGCATGAATAGATATAGGGAGGGAGGAATGGATGGATGGAGGGTGAGGTTCAGGCCGAGGTGCTAGCGGGTGACTGCTATTTCGTTTTTGTATTCCTGGAGAGCGGCTCCCAATGTTCAACCACCTGTGCCAACACGCGCACAATGGGAGCACGAAGAGAGAGGTTTCTGTGGCGTTGTGTGCGCGTCTCCGACTCGCGCGGCGGCCATCAATCGTGGTGGTGGCGGCGGTGGCGGTGTTGTTGGGATGAACTCTCCATCCGTCTCCTCCGTGCCTCTCGCAGCCGCGCTGCACAACAACAACACGAGGAGCAGGAGGAGGACGAGAAAGAGAATGACCGCCAAATATAAAGGCTAACGACGCTCACAAAACACAAAACAAACACCACACCCACCCCCCCGTTAGACAAGGCGATCGCGAGCGAGACGCGCTGCAGCCACCCGCGTTATTTACGCGAATGCAAATGTGCTTCTTTGGCCGTGAGCGCGGCGAGTTGACGTTAAAAGCCGCTGATCGCTTCGTGTCGGTGTGCGTGCATCGGAGATGCCCCCTCCGGCACCCCCTCCCATGCTCCATCCCCCCTCCCTCACCCCTCCCCCCCTTTCGTCATAGTCATCCGTGATCTATCCACAGCTGGAATAGGGCCTCCCCGAAGCTGACATCCCCATCTCTCCCGGTCTTCCGATTGCCATGATCCACGAGTGTAACACTGGTCAACACACTATTTCTGGCATAAGGTATTCCAACGGTTTTAATGTAATTTGGGGTGCTGATTCCAAATCTGGCATCAGTTTTTGTCTATCACATCGTTTTTGACATATCAAATATTGCATTTTCAATAAAAACTGCATAAGAAAAATTTTAAATAAATGTGGATATCTACATAAAATGATATTATAAACACACTATCCTAAAAATACAGCACCATATTTTAACACTAAAGCAGTCACTGACTCGCAACAACTTGCAATCATAAGTGACGGAGTTAATTTCGGGCTAAATCAATGAAAATGGGGTATGCCGATAGCATAAAAATGAGATGTGATAGAGCAAATCTGAGATCAGATTTGGAATCAGCACCCTGCAATTAGTCTAAAGCAGCTGCAAAAGTCCAGGCCAGAAAAAAATGTTTTTTTTAGTTGACCAGTGTTTAATCCAATCAATGCGTTGAACTTCTTTCACGCCGTACGTAGCCAACCGTGATTAATCGGCGGAGGACAACAGACACAACAACAACAACACAGCAGATGTAAATTTCCATTTAAAGCTTTCGTGACCTGCAGGGATTCATATTCTTGGTTCTTTCGGTAAAGTCACGTAGAAGGGAAATAATAAAATAATAAAAATAAAACAATAAAATTCTCACGACGTTTCGATTGCAACGCAAGCAATCATCATCAGGTGTGAAAACCACAGAAATTGTTTTTTTTTTATTTGCTGATGATGATTGCTTGCCAGTATCGGAGCATGAAAAACGAGAAAAGGTTTGTACCCTTTCTGTGAAGATGTTCAACAAAACACCAGATGCCCTTTGCAAGGAATCGCGTCTGCATCAACCACACGCACCTATCGTGCACATGCAAACCAAACATGCTCTGATAATGATGATGATAATGATAATAATACGTGGCATTGTATTTGAAACTGAATGGCCTGCACGAGAGAGAACAGCCTTTTTCACGGCCCAGTCTCACCACCAGTGTCAGATCAGAGAACGCCACAAGGCGACCAAGAAAACACATTGGAGTTGGCGTGTCTCTTTCTATCCCCCGTGGTCGCGTGGCCGCCTTTGTCTCCCCAGTGGCGATGTTCACACACGGCACCAGGTACTCATTTGAGGCTGAGTCGTCCTAGGGGAGGCCCAGGAACGGTTAAGATAATCGTCACTGGGTGTTGGCCGTGAGCGGGAATCGAACCGGGGTCGCCAGGTTCGTAGCGTAGCGTAGCGCTAACTTCTACACCACCGCTCCCCACACACACACAGTGACACACACACACAGTGACACACACAGTGACATACACACAGTGACACACACAGTGACACATAAACAGAATCACACACACAGTGACACACACACAGTGACACACACATCTGCACACACACGTGCACGCACACCCACACACAACCACAAAGACACGTGCACACGCAACCACCACATCCACATCGACACAAACACACGTGTACACAAACATCCACACACACAACCACATACCCACGTGCACACAGACACACACACCATCCACATGGGGTGTGTGTGTGTGTACGCGCACACAGACAGACCCATCCCCACTCGCCTCCCCAACCACACGTCCCACACATCTTCCTTAATCTCACCGCGTGTCTTTCCACTCGCACACGTGCGTCGTGTGCGAGTGGACCAACAGACTCACACAGAGACCCATAGACTCACACACAGACCCATAGACTCACACACAGACCCATAGACTCACACACAGACCCATAGACTCACACACAGACCCATCGACTCACACAGAGACCCATAGACTCACACAGACCCATAGACTCACACACAGACCCATAGACTCACACAGAGACCCATAGACTCACACAGAGACCCATAGACTCACACAGAGACCCATAGACTCACACACAGACCCATAGACTCACACAGAGACCCATAGACTCACACACAGACCCATAGACTCGCACAGCGACCCATAGACTCACACAGAGAGCCATAGACTCACACAGAGAGCCATAGACTCACACAGAGAGCCATAGACTCACACAGAGAGCCATAGACTCACACAGACCCATAGACTCACACAGAGACCCATAGACTCACACACAGACCCATAGACTCACACAGACCCATAGACCCACACAGAGACCCATAGACGCACACACAGACCCATAGACTCACACAGACCCATAGACCCACACAGAGACCCATAGACTCACACACAGACCCATAGACTCACACACAGACCCATAGACTCACACACAGACCCATAGACTCACACAGAGAGCCATAGACTCACACAGAGAGCCATAGACTCACACAGAGACCAACAGACTCACACAGAGACCCATAGACTCACACAGAGACCCATAGACTCACACAGAGACCCATAGACTCACACAGAGACCCATAGACTCACACACAGACCCATAGACTCACACACAGACCCATAGACTCACACAGAGACCCATAGACTCACACAGACCCATAGACTCACACAGACACCCATAGACTCACACACAGACCCATAGACTCACACAGAGACCCATAGACTCACACAGACCCATAGACTCACACAGACCCATAGACTCACACACAGACCCATAGACTCACACAGACCCATAGACTCACACAGACCCATAGACTCACACACAGACCCATAGACTCACACAGACCCATAGACTCACACAGAGACCCATAGACTCACACACCGACCAACAGACTCACACACAGACCCATAGACTCACACACAGACCCTTAGACTCACACACAGACCCATAGACTCACACAGAGACCCATAGACTCACACAGAGACCCATAGACTCACACAGACCCATAGACTCACACAGAGACCCATAGACTCACACACAGACCCATAGACTCACACAGAGACCCATAGACTCACACAGAGACCCATAGACTCACACAGACCCATAGACTCACACAGACCCATAGACTCACACACAGACCCATAGACTCACACACAGACCAACAGACTCATACACAGACCCATAGACTCACACAGAGACCCATAGACTCACACAGAGACCCATAGACTCACACAGAGACCCATAGACTCACACAGAGACCCATAGACTCACACAGAGACCCATAGACTCACACAGAAACCCATAGACTCACACAGAGACCCATAGACTCACACAGAGACCCATAGACTCACAAAGACCCATAGACTCACACAGACCCATAGACTCACACAGACCCATAGACTCACACACAGACCCATAGACTCACACACAGACCAACAGACTCACACAGAGACCCATAGACTCACACAGAGACCCATAGACTCACACAGAGACCCATAGACTCACACAGAAACCCATAGACTCACACAGAGACCCATAGACTCACACAGAGACCCATAGACTCACAAAGACCCATAGACTCACACAGAGACACATAGACTCACACACAGACCCATAGACTCACACAGAGACCCATAGACTCACACAGACCCATAGACTCACACACAGACCCATAGACTCACACACAGACCCATCGACTCACACAGAGACCCATAGACTCACACAGAGACCCATAGACTCACACACAGACCCATAGACTCACACAGAGACCCATAGACTCACACAGAGACCCATAGACTCACACAGAGACCCATAGACTCACACACAGACCCATAGACTCACACAGAGACCCATAGACTCACACACAGACCCATAGACTCACACAGAGACCCATAGACTCACACAGAGAGCCATAGACTCACACAGAGAGCCATAGACTCACACAGAGAGCCATAGACTCACACAGAGAGCCATAGACTCACACAGACCCATAGACTCACACAGAGACCCATAGACTCACACACAGACCCATAGACTCACACAGACCCATAGACCCACACAGAGACCCATAGACGCACACACAGACCCATAGACTCACACAGACCCATAGACCCACACAGAGACCCATAGACTCACACACAGACCCATAGACTCACACAGACCCATAGACTCACACAGAGACCCATAGACTCACACACAGACCCATAGACTCACACAGACCCATAGACCCACACAGAGACCCATAGACGCACACACAGACCCATAGACTCACACAGACCCATAGACTCACACAGAGACCAATCAGACTCACACACAGAGACCCATAGACTCACACAGACCCATAGACTCACACAGAGACCCATAGACTCACACACAGACCCATAGACTCACACACAGACCCATAGACTCACACAGAGAGCCATAGACTCACACAGAGAGCCATAGACTCACACAGAGACCAACAGACTCACACAGAGACCCATAGACTCACACAGAGACCCATAGACTCACACAGAGACCCATAAACTCACACAGAGACCCATAGACTCACACACAGACCCATAGACTCACACACAGACCCATAGACTCACACAGAGACCCATAGACTCACACAGACCCATAGACTCACACAGAGACCCATAGACTCACACACAGACCCATAGACTCACACAGACCCATAGACCCACACAGAGACCCATAGACGCACACACAGACCCATAGACTCACACAGACCCATAGACCCACACAGAGACCCATAGACTCACACACAGACCCATAGACTCACACAGACCCATAGACTCACACAGAGACCCATAGACTCACACACAGACCCATAGACTCACACAGACCCATAGACCCACACAGAGACCCATAGACGCACACACAGACCCATAGACTCACACAGACCCATAGACTCACACAGAGACCAACAGACTCACACACAGAGACCCATAGACTCACACAGACCCATAGACTCACACAGAGACCCATAGACTCACACACAGACCCATAGACTCACACACAGACCCATAGACTCACACAGAGAGCCATAGACTCACACAGAGAGCCATAGACTCACACAGAGACCAACAGACTCACACAGAGACCCATAGACTCACACAAAGACCCATAGACTCACACAGAGACCCATAGACTCACACAGAGACCCATAGACTCACACACAGACCCATAGACTCACACACAGACCCATAGACTCACACAGAGACCCATAGACTCACACAGACCCATAGACTCACACAGACCCATAGACTCACACAGAGACGCATAGACTCACACAGACCCATAGACTCACACACACCCATAGACTCACAAATACCCATAGACTCACACAGACCCATAGACTCACACAGACCCATAGACTCACACAGAGACCCATAGACTCACACAGACCCATAGACTCACACAGAGACCCATAGACTCACACAGAGACCCATAGACTCACACAGACACCCATAGACTCACAAAGAGACCCATTGACTCACAGATAGAACCCTAGACTCACACAGAGACCCATAGACTCACACAGAGACCCATAGACTCACACAGACCCATAGACTCACAAAGACCCATAGACTCACACAGACCCAAAGACTCACACAGACCCATAGACTCACACAGACCCATAGACTCACACAGACCCATAGACTCACACAGACCCATAGACTCACACAGACCCAAAGACTCACACAGACCCATAGACTCACACAGACCCATAGACTCACACAGACCCATAGACTCACACAGACCAATAGACTCACACAGACCCATAGACTCACACAGACACACGGAGACCCACGGACTCGCAGAGACCCACAGACACACACAGAGACCCACAGACACACACAGAGACCCATAGACTCACACACAGACCCATAGACTCACACAGAGACCCATAGACTCACACAGAGACCCACATACACACACAGAGACCCACAGACACACACAGAGACCCACAGACACACACAGAGACCCATAGACTCACACAGAGACCCATAGACTCACACAGAGACCCACATACACACACAGAGACCCATAGACTCACACAGAGACCCACAGACACACACAGAGACCCATAGACACACACAGAGACCCATAGACTCACACAGAGACCCACAGACACACACAGAGACCCACAGACACACACAGAGACCCACAGACACACACAGAGACCCATAGACTCACACAGAGACCCACAGACACACACAGAGACCCATAGACACAGACAGAGACCCACAGACACACACAGAGACCCACAGACACACACAGAGACCCACAGACACACACAGAGACCCACAGACACACACAGAGACCCACAGACTCACACAGAGACCCACAGACACACACAGAGACCCACAGACACATAGAGACCCACAGACACACACAGAGACCCACAGACACACATAGAGACCCACAGACACACACAGAGACCCACAGACACACAGAGACCCACAGACACACAGAGACCCACAGACACACAGAGACTCACAGACAGACACAGAACGACACACACACAGACACACAGAACTATACACAGACACACAGAACGACACACACACAGACACACAGATACAGAACGACACAGATACAGACACACACAGACACACAGAACGACACACATACAGACACACACAGACACACACATACAACAACAACCGCCATTCGCCACTAAGTGGCGGTGACGTCATCACAACGCTTGCGCCAGGCCATGTGCACCTTGAGGCAACGTGAGGTGTCGAACGCCCGCTGGCAGGAGGTCACGGGGCAGACCCAGGTGCCACGGGTTGACTGACTGAGATGACCGAGATGACTGGCTGATGCACCACCTGTTCCCCCTACTGTGCCAACTTTCTGTGCTTTAGCCACCCGGCACTCCGCTCGGTGTTGTGAGCGTCGCTCCTCCGCCCTCCGTTGTTGTTGGAGGGTGACTGCCTCCAACTGCCCAGTAGCGTCCTTGACGAGCCTCCTCCACAGAGGCCGATCTTGACACCGCGGGTACCAGTCATCGGCAAGTCCACTCAGCTCCACGTCCTCCTGCACTACATCACTCCATCTCTTCTCTAGCCTGTGCCGCGCCCGTTTAGCCCCCTCGATCCGGCCGAAAAAAAGCTGTTTAGGCATGCGGTGGCTGGGCATGCGGGCTACATGACCCAGCCAACGCAGCCTTGCCTGCTGGGGGAGCTCACAGATGGGACTTTGCCCAGATCTTTCAAGGATTTGTGAGCTCCTCACACAATCCAGCCTGGTTAAACCCAGGATGGATCGTAGGCAGGCCAGCCTAAATGCTTTTAACTGGCGAAGATGCTCCATTAGGGGGGTCCACGTTTCGCAAGCGTAGAGAAGGAAGGGAATGACCGTGGCCGAGAAGACCTGAAGCTTCGTGTGGAGCGACAGACCAGGTAGCTTCCACACAGCGTTACGCAACCGATGAAAAGATATTGCCGCTCGACTGATTCGGAGTGAGACCTCTGCTGTTAAACTGGAGCCGGTCATAAGCACACTGCCCAGGCATCGGAAACTCTCCACTCTCTCCACTACTGCCCCATCACCGATTGGGAGTTGTGTGGGTGGAGTGTCCGATGGTACAAAATACCCAGGCAGGTGCTTAGTTTTGGTGGGGCTGATGGTAAGGCCCCACCTCTTAGTGGCACGCTCCAGTCTCAGCAGCAGCGTCTCCAACTCCTCCTCTGAATGAGCAGCTATTACCAAATCATCGGCATACATAACGTGGTTGACCAATAGGGAGCCATCCCTTGATCGCACCCGGGCATCGATCAGCCTCCCATTATATCTGTACCAAATGGAAATTCCCTCGGTACAGCTATTGAAGGCTTCACGAACTACGTGGTCAAAATAGATGTTAAATAATGTGGGAGCCAAAGGACATCCCTGTCGCACCCCAAGATGTACAGGGAAAGGCTCTGACTCCCAGCCACGTAGTTTTACCATGACCCGCTCACTATCATGAAGGTCCTTAATGATCATGAGCAGAGTGTCAGGGACTCCGAAAGCACGAAGAACAACCCAGAGCCCAGGCCTACTGATGGTATCATAGGCCTTGACCAGGTCAATAAAGCAGAGATGTAGGTTTTGTAGGAATTCCCTACACCTTTGCTGTAGCAGACGGACAGAAAATATGGCATCTGTGCAGGGCTGCCCTTTCCTGTTACCGCATTGGGGCTCCACAAGCCTCTCCTCAGCGTGCCTAGCAAGGCGATGTTGAATAATCCTTGCCAGGACCTTTCGCGGCACACTGAGGAGTGAGATGCCCCTGTAGTTGTTACAGTCTGTGCGGTCCCCCTTCTTAAAGATGGGGACCAACAGGGCATCCTTCCAATCCTGCGGAACCCGTCCAGTGGTCCAGACTGTTGTTATGATGTCATATAGGGCAGTCTGTGCACAAACGCCACCCTCCCTCAGCATTTCGCTTGGGAGATCATCTCTGCCCGGTGCCTTTCCTGGTCTCAGACTCCGGATCGCCTTCAGTACTTCCTCATCAGATGGCACCTCAGCCATCCACTCACAGGGGGTGACTTCTTCCAATATTTGAGGCACCGCAGCCTCAGCAGGGTCATCCTCACTTTGTGCCATGATGTTTTCCTGGCTGAGGCATTTCCCCGCCCCCAGGACCTCACAGAAATGCTCAGCAAATCTGCAAACCTGTTCCTGGGGGTCGGAGATTGGATCACCGTTTTTTCCCCTAATGATGGTAATAGGTGTGGTGCTGCAGGTTACTTTTTTGATGGAGTTAAATAGTGATTTGTGACCGCGGGCCACTGAGGCAGACTCCATCTCCTCAGCAACCCGCGACCACCACTCATCCTTGCAGCGCCTTACGGCTCTCTGAACCTCCGAGCGAAGGCTGCGGTAAGCCTCCTCATTCTCTGACGTGGGATGCTGTAGCCGATGAGAGTGGGCCTGTCGCTTTTTCTCAACTATCCTGAACACCTCCTCTGTCAGCCAGGGTCTCTGGGGAGGTCTGGACCGCGTACCCAAAGCAGCCATTGCAGCTGCATGAGCCACAGTCCTAAACATCGCCCATTTACCCTCGACATCATGAGGAGTGGGGTACGATGCCAACCCCAGCCGCAAGCGATGATGAAATTCTCGCTTGCATCTTTCATCAGCTAACTAAGACCAGGCCACTTTAGGTTGGAATGGGGTCCTGGGTGTACACCCACCACCGGAGTGAAAGAATGGCAGGCGCATCTTACAGATGACTAGTCGATGGTCAGAGGGCAGATCAGCTCCACGGTAGGTCCTGGTGTCAAGAACATGGGCTCGCATCCGCTGGTCCGTCACTATGTAGTCCAGCAGATGGTCTTGCTTGGACCCGGCATGCATCCATGATGTTGTGTGGATGCGCCGATGTCGGAAGAGCGTGTTGGTAATTACAAGCCCATGGGCTGCACAAAAATCTAGCAGCCTCCTACCGTTGTTATTGAGCTGATCTGGCCCATGCCCTCCAATAACTCCAGACCAGGTGCCAGCGTCATGACCAACTCAGGCATTGAAGTCACCCCACAGGATGACTCTGTCCCGAGTGGCCACTTTAGCCAGCACCTGTGACAGGAGGTCATAGAAGGCATCTGACTCATCGGCTTTGCCTGCATCCCTCCACGACTTAAACACACCGTCACGCACACACAGACACACAGACACACACACAGACACACACACACAGTCACACACACACACAGACACACACACAGACACACAGACACACACACAGACAGACACACACATACACACACATACACACACAGACACACACACAGTCACACACACACACAGACACACACACATACACAGACACACACATACACATACAGACACACACACAGACAGACACAGAACGCCTCGCCGCGCATTCCCACAGTTCCTCCTCTGCCGTTCCCACACTCGGGGGAACGAATAGAAAAGCAACAACAACAACAACAGCGTCAACAACAATGAGACAAAGCAATAAATCGTCAACACGTATCGTTGCCGGCAGTGGCGTAGTGACCACATTGTGTCAGCTCAGAAATCTGCCAGGTGGGAGCCCCCCCAAATCTTGTTGTGTGTGTCTGTTTGTGTCTGTGTGTGTGTCGTTCTGTGTGTCTGTGTGTGTCTGTGTCGTTCTGTATCTGTGTGTCTGTGTGTGTGTGTGTCGTTCTGTGTGTCTGTGTGTCGTCTCCTCGCACGGTCGCGCCCAGGCTGCTGCCTAATCACATCGTCGTCATGCTCACGATCATCGGTGTCATCGTTATCATCGTCATCATCGTCATCGGTGTCATCGTTATCATTGTCATCATCGTCATCATCGTCATTGTCATCATCGTCATTGTCATCATCGGTGTCATCGTTATCATTGTCATCATCGTCATCATCATCATCGTCATCATCGGTGTCATCGTTATCATCGTCATCATCGTCATCAGTGTCATCGTTATCATCGTCATCATCGTCATCGGTGTCATCGTTATCATTGTCATCATCGTCATCATCGTCATCGGTGTCATCGTTATCATCGTCATCGGTGTCGTCGTTATCATTGTCATCATCTTCATCATCGGTGTCATCGTTATCATTGTCATCGTCATCATCGGTGTCATCGTTATCATTTTCATCATCATCGGTGTCATCGTTATCATTGTCATCATCTTCATCATCGGTGTCATCGTTATCATTGTCATCATCTTCATCATCGGTGTCATCGTTATCATTGTCATCGTCATCATCGGTGTCATCGTTATCATTTTCATCATCATCGGTGTCATCGTTATCATTGTCATCATCGTCATCATCGTCATCGGTGTCATCGTTATCATCGTCATCATCGTCATCATCGTCATCGGTGTCATCGTTATCATTGTCATCGTCGTCATTGTCATCATCGGTGTCATCGTTATCATTGTCATCATCGTCATCGTCATCATCGTCATCGTCATCATCGGTGTCATCGTTATCATTGTCATCAACATCGGTGTCATCGTTAACATTGTCATCGTCAACCCATCCTACCACTGAAGCATCGATTTGTTTTTTTTCCAGAAGCGACCTGGCCACAAATGAGAGCTCAACAAAGCGGCTTGTCATGGAGTGGACATTAACTCGAGCTAAAGAATCGCAGCAAGGATCTCGATGCTGCTACGTTCGGGCAGGACCGGTCCCTGGGGCAGAACGTGAAATCACCCTGACGATGGGTGTCACGTGGGGGGAGTGACGATGGATGCCACGTGGAGAGAGTTCACTCACTCGCCCGCCCGCTCACCCGTTCGCTCACCCGCTCACTCGCTAGCCCGCTCACCCACTCACCCATTCGCTCACTCACTCGCTCGCTCACCCACTCGGTCGCTCACTTATTCGCTCGCTCACCCACTCGGTCGCTCACCCACTCGCTTGCCCGCCCGCTCACCCACTCGCTCACCCACTCGCTCACCCACTCACTCGCCTGCTCACCCACTCGCTCACCCACTCGCTTACCCACTCGCTCACCCGCTCGCTCACCCACTCGCTCGCTCACCCACTCGGTCGCTCACCCACTCGCTCACCTACTCGGTCGCTCACCCACTCGCTCACCCACTCGGTCGCTTACCCACTCGCTCACCCGCTCGCTCCCCGCTCGCTCACCCACTCGGTCGCTCACCCACTCGCTCACCTACTCGGTCGCTCACCCACTCGCCCGGCCGCCCACGTGAGTGGACATGGCGTGCAGCTTGGGGGGGGGGGTCATCATCCAGCAGTGGATAGAGCGTGGCTCGACGACGACCACGAACCTCGTTAGAAACGACGATGATCGACAACGCGTTAACGAACGGGTCGACTCGTCACAATCATCATCATCGTCATCATTGTTCTTTATTGAAGAAAAAAAAATTGACACAAGCTGGTTGGCGGTAACACTTGCAAACGAGTAAACGCGAAATACTGTGGGGCGGGGGAGGGTGATGATGGTGGTGGTGCAATTGAACGTCTTTTTTCTCTCCGTTTTAAACAAAAAAAACACCTCAAGGAGCGACGTCAAATAATGAATAACCATACTCTTTGGTTCTTTCGGTAAAGTCACGGAGGTATGAAAATTAAATAAAATAAATCACGACGTTTCGGGCGCAACACAAGCGTCCGTCATCAGGTGTGTTGCGCCCGAAACGTCGCGATTTATTTAATTTTTCTACCCACGTGACTTTACCGTAAGAAACCAAAAAGTATGGATTCCTGCAGTCACGAAAGCTTCAAAATCAATAATGAATAACCGCTCATTAATGATCGTTCACCGACACGAATCTCGCAACCCGTGGATGTCTCTCCCGAATCCGTGGAGCACGTTCCATACGACCGTGGAATGGAGAAATTTGGGGGGCTGGGTGGGGGGCGGAAGAAGAAACAAAACTGCGGCTACGCAAACCTCAATCCCCCCCCCCACCACCACCACCACCACTTCAACATCTCCCGATGACAAATACAAATCGACAGTCGAAATAGAAACTAGCGGAAGTTGGAAATCGGTCGTAAAAGAACCCGCGAGGTGGTGACGCGCGCGGGCTCGTGACGGCCACGAGGAGCCAACGGCACGAAAAAAAACACCACGCGGCGAAAATGGCGTCAAAATCTCTTCTGACGTCACAGTCGCACAATAAATAAATAACGACGACTCGACCCTCCCCCCCCCCCCCCGGGGAGCCCCCACCCTCACTCACTCGCTCCACCGATGGGCTATGACGATGGGCTATGAGAATGGGCTATGGTGATGGGCTATGGCGATGGGCTATGATGATGGGCAATGATGGGCTATGAGGATGGGCTATGAGGATGGGCTATGGCGATGGCCAATGATGGGCTATGACGATGGGCTATGATGATGGGCTATGGTGATGGGCTATGAGGATGGGCTATGAGGATGGGCTATGAGGATGGGCTATGATGATGGGCTATGATGATGGGCTATGATGATGGGCTATGAGGATGGGCTATGACGATGGGCAATGAGGATGGGCTATGGTGATGGGCTAGGATGATGGGCTATAACGATGGGCTATGAGGATAGGCTATGAGGATGGGCTATGAGGATGGGCTATAGCGATGGGGATGGGCCGGCATTTCTCCCAACGACGAGTCCCCAAAGGGGCGCCGGTTTCATTTTCTTCTGCCGAGTGAGTCTCGAGTCTCAATCGAGTCTCGAGTCCGTCCCTGAGTTGGGGGGGTGGGGAGAGGTGGGGGCGGTCCTAACAAACTTAAAATAAAATAACCGACGCGCAAATCGGCGAGAGTGCAGAAGGGAAGGGGGTGGGGGGGGGCTCAAGTCCACGCAGAGTCCCTCTCTCTCTCTCATGTGCGTGCATCGACATCGTCATCATCGTCACCGCCGCCGCCGTCGTCGTCACCAACACGATGCAGACCCTTTCGGCCGCGTGGAGTCTCGAGCGCGAACGCTTTGGATCCGTACGCTTTTAAAAATAAATTAATTAACTATCAAGGCAAGAATACGAAAACATTTAAAAGAGACGGGCAGCAAAGCCGAGGCGACTTCGTTGCGTGCCGGGACTCGAAGCAACCCGCACCGAGGAGCCAGGCTTCGAACTCGCGATTGCGAACCGCGAGCTCCACCCCAGCCAGGACGCCAGTTGTGGTGGTGGTGATTGTGGTGGGGGAGGTGGTGGTGTGGTGGTGGCGGGGTGGTGGTGGTGGTGGTGGGGGTGATGGTGGTGGGGGAGGTGGTGGTGTGGTGGTGGCGGGGTGGTGGTGGTGGTGGTGGGGGTGATGGTGGTGGGGGAGGTGGTGGTGTGGTGGTGGCGGGGGAAGGGGTGGCGGTGATGGATGGGTGATGGTGGTTGGATGATGGGGGTGGTGGTGGGGGTGGTGATGGTGGTGGTGGAGGGTGGTGGTTGTGGGGGTGGTGGTGGGGGAAGTGGTGGTCATGGTGGATGGGTGATGATGGTGGGGGGGTGGGGGAGCTTAACGAGCGCAATGCCCGCTGGGCCCCCCCCACTCCCCGCACAAATCGAGTCTGCTGCGGCGGGAGCCCTTGGGGTGCTTGGTGGCCTCTACCGCGCGAGGCAGCAGCAGCAGCAGCCCCACCCCCCCCCCGTGCGCCCGGTCTGAGCGTGCGGTGAGCGGCAACTCCGGGAGCGAGCGGATCGGGGGGGGGGGAGCGTCTCCACCGTGACCTCTCGTGGGGCCTCCTCTCGCTCCGCAAACCAATTTTTTTATCTTTTTTTTTAATATCTTTTTTTCGCACGCGGATTTCGTTTCGCGGCATTTTCATTTGGCCGCCAAAATTCCTGCGACCCCCGCGACGGAAACGCACACCGCTCGCAAGGCGGCACGCGCCGGGGTCGGCTCGTGTTTGGCTTTGGGTTTTTCTTTTTTACGCCATCACGTACACCGCCACCACCACCACTATCACCACCTCCACAACGTCCAAGCACCGTCCAGCATAGAAGCTGCTATCAATGTCCACGTGATGATAAGGCACTTCGTTGAGCAGCTCGGTAGGGCCTTACCTGCTCAAATAAAACGAACATTTTCAATACGATAGTTATTGCTCTAGAATACCAACACGGCCGGGCGGCCTAGAAAACAACCTCACGGTCCGTCGCCTACAACTCGCTAGGATGGTGGCTTCAGCGGCTCCGAACGAAACCAACAGCAGCAGCCGCTTCCCACGCCGATCGGCAAAGTGGCGGAGGGAGAGACAACGCACGCTCGTCAACGCGCGGCCGCGTGGCGTTGCAACGTGGCCGCGTTTTCGCGACACGCCGTTCAACAAAACGCTGCCGTTCTGCGCTGGGTTCGCGTGCGGCGTGGGTGGACGGTGCCGTGGTGGGGGGGGGGGTGGCGGTTAATTGGTCGGTGCGGATACGCGACGGGCTGGGACACGCCACGCCAAGGCAGCCACAGCCGCCGGTCTGCTGGTTTGTTAGTGGAGAGAAGAATGGGGGCTGATTGAACTACCGATTACACCACGCCACCACGGGCCTCGCTAAAGCAACAGCATCGGCACGTTTCGCTGTTTTTTTTTGGGAGGTGGGACGGGGGGTGGGGGGGGTTTTGTTTCTTGAACCCCGCGGTCGCCCCCGACGCGGCATGACTACGGCACGGGCAGTTCGCCGTTCTCGGAGCGACGCTGAGGAACGAGTGGAGGTGAGCGGGAGGTGAGCGGGAGGTGAGCGAGAGGTGAGCGAGAGGTGAGCGGGAAGTGATCGGGAGGTGAGCGGGAGGTGAGCGGGAGGTGATCGGGAGGTGAGCAGGAGGTGAGCGGGAGGTGAGCGGGAGGTGATCGGGAGGTGAGCGGGAGGTGAGCGGGAGGTGAGCGGGAGGTGAGCAGGAGGTGAGCGGGAGGTGAGCGGGAGGTGATCGGGAGGTGAGCGGGAGGTGAGCGGGAGGTGAGCGGGAGGTGAGCGGGAGGTGAGCGGGAGGTGAGCGAGAGGTGAGTGGGAGGTGAGCGGGAGGTGAGCGGGAGGTGAGCGAGAGGTGAGCGAGAGGTGAGCGGGAAGTGATCGGGAGGTGAGCGGGAGGTGAGCGGGAGGTGATCGGGAGGTGAGCAGGAGGTGAGCGGGAGGTGAGCGGGAGGTGATCGGGAGGTGAGCGGGAGGTGAGCGGGAGGTGAGCGGGAGGTGAGCGAGAGGTGAGCGGGAGGTGAGCGGGAGGTGAGCGGGAGGTGAGCGGGAGGTGAGCGAGAGGTGAGCGGGAGGTGAGCGGGAGGTGAGCGGGAGGTGAGCGAGAGGTGAGCGAGAGGTGAGCGGGAAGTGATCGGGAGGTGAGCGGGAGGTGAGCGGGAGGTGATCGGGAGGTGAGCGGGAGGTGAGCAGGAGGTGAGCGGGAGGTGATCGGGAGGTGATCGGGAGGTGAGCGGGAGGTGAGCGGGAGGTGAGCGGGAGGTGAGCGAGAGGTGAGTGGGAAGTGAGCGGGAGGTGAGCGGGAGGTGAGCGGGAGGTGAGCGAGAGGTGATCGGGAGGTGAGCGGGAGATGAGCGGGAGGTGAGCGGGAGGTGAGCGGGAGGTGAGCGGGAGGTGAGCGAGAGGTGATCGGGAGGTGAGCGAGAGGTGAGTGGGAGGTGAGCGGGAGGTGAGCGGGAGGTGAGCGGGAGGTGAGCGGGAGGTGAGCGAGAGGTGAGTGGGAGGTGAGCGAGAGGTGATCGGGAGGTGAGCGGGAAGTGATCGGGAGGTGAGCGGGAGGTGAGCGGGAGGTGAGCGGGAGGTGAGCGAGAGGTGATCGGGAGGTGAGCGGGAGATGAGCGGGAGGTGAGCGGGAGGTGAGCGAGAGGTGAGCGGGAGGTGAGCGAGAGGTGATCGGGAGGTGAGCGAGAGGTGAGCGGGAGGTGAGCGGGAGGTGAGCGGGAGGTGAGCGGGCGGTGATCGGGAGGTGAGCGGGAAGTGAGCGGGAGGTGAGCGGGAGGTGAGCGGGAGGTGAGCGGGAAGTGATCGGGAGGTGAGCGGGAGGTGAGCGGGAGGTGAGCGAGAGGTGATCGGGAGGTGAGCGAGAGGTGAGCGGGAGGTGATCGGGAAGTGATCGGGAGGTGAGCGGGAGGTGAGCGGGAGGTGATCGGGAGGTGAGCGGGAAGTGATCGGGAGGTGAGCGGGAGGTGAGCGGGAGGTGAGCGGGAAGTGAGCGGGAGGTGAGCGGGAGGTGAGCGGGAGGTGAGCGGGAGGTGATCGGGAGGTGAGCGGGAGGTGAGCGGGAAGTGATCGGGAGGTGAGCGGGAAGTGATCGGGAGGTGAGCGGGAAGTGATCGGGAGGTGAGCGGTAGGTGATCGGGAGGTGAGCGGGAAGTGATCGGGAGGTGAGCGGGAGGTGATCGGAAGGTGAGTGGGAGGTGAGCGGGCGGTGATCGGGAGGTGAGCGGGAGGTGAGCGGGAAGTGATCGGGAGGTGAGCGGGAGGTGAGCGGGAGGTGAGTGGGAGGTGAGCGAGAGGTGAGCGGGAGGTGAGCGGGAGGTGAGTGGGAGGTGAGCGAGAGGTGAGCGGGAGGTGAGCGAGAGGTGAGCGGGAGGTGAGCGAGAGGTGAGCGGGAGGTGAGCGGGAGGTGAGCGGGAGGTGAGCGGGAGGTGAGCGAGAGGTGAGCGAGAGGTGAGCGGGAGGTGAGCGGGAGGTGAGCGAGAGGTGAGCGAGAGGTGAGCGGGAGGTGAGCGGGAGGTGAGCGGGAGGTGATCGGGAGGTGAGCGAGAGGTGAGCGGGAGGTGAGCGGGAGGTGAGCGGGAGGTGAGCGGGAGGTGAGCGGGAGGTGAGCGGGAGGTGATCGGGAGGTGAGCGAGAGGTGAGCGGGAGGTGAGCGGGAGGTGAGCGGGAGGTGAGCGGGAGGTGAGCGGGAGGTGAGCGGGAGGTGAGCGGGAAGTGATCGGGAGGTGAGCGGGAGGTGAGCGGGAGGTGAGCGGTGAGGCAGCTCGGGGAAGACCTCTCTGTCGCGTGAGTCCGAGTCCTCGTCTCCCGGTCGCCCAGTCGTCCACCCCCCGGAGCCTCTCGCCGCCGGGCACAGTATTGTGTTCGCCGAGCGCTCGTGTTGATTCACCGGTCATACGTGAGCGGAACGACTTCCTGCGCCGTCGCGCCTCGCGATGCGTTTGGCCTCCGCTCAACCCATCCCCACGGCTCCCCTCCCCCCGCCACCAACAGCCACCCCTAACCTCCTGCCCTCGTTCGACCGAGGCTACCCAGATACGTCCCCCGGTTTGGCGGGGATGGCCCCGGTGCTTTCATGGGTCTTCCCTTCCAACCGGCACGCCCCGGACGTGCCATCCGCACAAAGTTCCCGGTCCACTGACAAAGCGTGCAAACTCATCGCGTGGGCACGAATTCTGTTGTGCGTACGCGTGTGGAGCGGTGGTGTGTAGCGGTTAGCGCTACACTGCGTTACGAACCGAGTTCGATTCCCGCTCACGGCCAACATCGGTGACGAATGTCTGAACCGATCCTGGGCCTCCTCTAGGTCGACTCGGCCTCATAATGAGTACCTGGTGCAGTGTGTAGTAAACATCGCCACTGGGGAGACAAAGGCGGCCGGGGCGTGGTGCTGGCCACCCACCCCCTCGCCTGCCGTGCCGGCCTTCGTAGTTGCTACTCGCGAACAGCACTTGCCCCAAAAAGTCTGCTCAGGCTACACGGGGTATATCTTTGTCTTTGTGTGTGCGTGGATGCAGCGGAGCAAGCAGGGCAGTCTGCAAATCCGTGCCTCGGAGCCTGCGAGTACGAAGTGTAAGATCCATGGCGGCTGGGATTCGTTTGACGAGAATAGCGATCGAACGTTAACCGAGTCACTTCGCTGAAATAAAAATATATTCTCATGAATCCAAAGCGGTCGCTGCGTCCCAAGTCGATTGGCGGCCACTGCGTTCGTTCGCCCGTCCCGTCGAGATGTGCGATTCTGTTTGCTCGTTCGTTCACGTGTTCATGTTCGTTGCCCCCCCCCCCCGAGCCGCACCTCCGAGTAGCACGGTTGGCCACGCGCGGCGCGAAAGAAGTTAAAACGTCTTCTTGGTTCTTTCGGTAAAGTCACTTAGAAGGGAAATAATAAAATAATAAAAATAAAACATAATAAAATACAATTCCCACGACGTTTCGGCCACAACGCAAGCAGCCGTGCTCAGGTGAAGAACAGGTCTGTCGGAAAGACAGCGTCTGAATGGACGCTATCTTCAGACGCTGTCTTTCCGACAGACCTGTTCTTCACCTGAGGACGGCTGCTTGCGTTGTGGCCGAAACGTCGTGAGAATTATTTTATTCTGTTTTATTTTTATTATTTCCCTTCTACGTGACTTTACCGAAAGAACCAAGAAGATGAATCCCTGCAGTCACGAAAGCTTTAAATCGAAAAGTTCAAACGTACGTACGCTTTGGGCAAAACGTTATAAAAGGGTCGTCGTCCGACGCGCCCAACGACCGTTCGAGAGACGGCGCGGGCCGTGAGGCCCCCAGGGGAAGGGCCCACGGCGAGATGAAGGCACAGCGGGAAAACTTTAAAATAAACATCGGCGCTTTGTCAAAACTGCACAAAAACAACTCACGACGAAAACTGACGACGAGTAAAAGCCGGTACCCCACGTAACTATGGTATCAAATATAATCTTTGCAAAGTGAAGAAACACGTATATATTTATATATATAAAATCTAAATTTGCTCTCGCCTGGCTGAATAAAGGACGCACGAACTGAGAATTCCGGTAAAATATTGGAACTTGTACCCCAGGAATCCGGTGACGCAGACTCGCGGCCTGCGTTTAAAGCGTCCGGCGCAGGTCCCGACACGGTTACTCTTCCAGTTGTCCAAATGCGGTGCGCAGAACCTTCACAGAGTCTCATCCGATAAAATAAAAAAAATCCAAATTGGATTTGCACGCAATATTGTGCCCATCAAAACTGTGCCACGTCTCCACGACGTGAAAAGACTACCAGCCAACAGCGTCCCTCTCCAGGCAACGCAACGGCGCACCTTGATGACAAATTCTATTCAATGTAACCGCACGCACGCACGTACGCACGCACGCACGCACGGTGGCCTTGTGTTTGGCAGTTGTTTCAACCGAACCTCATCATCATCACCACCATCACCACCACCACCGACATCACTCAGCGCCGGCATTTATCCCATGGCGGTCAACATATTGCCGGAGGGGTGCGGGCGTAGAGGCTGCTGCTGATGATGCTGGTAGTGTTGAAACTGCTGCTGCTGCTGCTGGTGCTGAACGGACAGCGCCACTCCGTCCGGAGGGAGGTACGCAAGCGTCGCTCCGCCGGCTATGCCGTGCGGCACCGCCAACGCCAACGACGCCGGGGAGAGCAGACGGTGATGCTGCTGCTGCTGCTGGTGGTGCTGCTGGTGCTGATGGTGCTGGTGGTGCTGGTGATGGTGGTGGCTACCCAGGAGGTGCGGGGGCAGCGCGGAGGCCGTGAGGGCGGCGTGGAAGAAGGGAGGCCGCCGTAGCGCCGCGTCCGAGGCTTCGTCGTTTGCCGCGGCCCGGCCCTTCCGAGGCCGCCGGCGGGCCTTGCCGCCCGTCGAGTTCTTGCGGTTGCGCGTTTGGATGGCCTCCTTCTTCATGGCGATTGGCCGGTTCACCTGCCGGAGGTGCGTGCCAGAGGAAGAGACGACTGTATCAGATCAGTCGGTCGGTCGGTCGATCAGTAGATCAGTAGATCAGTAGGTCAGTAGATCAGTAGATCAGTAGATCAGTAGGTCAGTAGGTCAGTAGGTCAGTAGATTAGTAGGTCAGTAGGTCAGTAGGTCAGTAGATCAGTAGATCAGTAGGTCAGTAGGTCAGTAGGTCAGTAGATCAGTAGATCAGTAGGTCAGTAGGTCAGTAGATCAGTAGGTCAGTAGGTCAGTAGATCAGTAGATCAGTAGGTCAGTAGGTCAGTAGGTCAGTAGATCAGTAGATCAGTAGGTCAGTAGGTCAGTAGATCAGTAGATCAGTAGGTCAGTAGATCAGTAGGTCAGTAGGTCAGTAGGTCAGTAGATCAGTAGATCAGTAGATCAGTAGATCAGAAGGTCAGTAGATCAGTAGATCAGTATGTCGGTGAGTAAATCGGCCGGTCGATCGGGTCAGATGAAGCTGGTGGTTGGTGATTGCCAGCGAAACGTCACAGTGCTCGAATTGTAAAATGTTGTTGTGGGTTTACTCTCCGACACACAACCGTAACGAATTGACACGTTTTGTTTACATGACACAACCTCATTGATTGGCTGTGTCGGGTGGTGGCGGGTTCAACGACACATTTGTAAATGCACGTGATCTAACTCAAAGAGGAAAACCGCTATCGTGAATAAGTTGTTTGTGGTTGGTCGATCAAGTAGTTAGTTTGTTCATTTGATGGAGGGTTTGCCCATCAATTAGGCAATCGAATCGGTGAGTCAGTTGCTGTGGTGACTAATTTTTTCGGTTGATGGGTAAGTCCATCGATCAATAAGTCGGTTGGTTGGTTGGTTGGTCAGTCGCTCAGCGAGTTGGTTGATCAGCCAGTAAGTCGGGCAGTCGGTCACTCACTTCATCAGTCAGTTGTTCAATCAGCCGGTCAGCTGGTAAGTTGGTTAGTCAATCAGTTAATCTGTCAGTCCGTAAGTCAGTCATCGGTAACTCAGTCAAGCCGAAAGCCAGACACATCACAGCATAGGAACAGCTCTGAGATTGTAGCTACACGTCTAGGCCGAGGGTGCCACGTGTGACACCACGTGAGCACTGCTTGGGATGGGGGGTGGTGAGGGGTGGTGGGGGGTGGTGGTGGTGGGTGATGGGGTGGTGGGGGTGGTGGGGAATGGTGGGGTATGGTGGTGAGGGGTGGTGGGGGGGGTGGGTGGTGGGGGGTGGCGGGGGGTTGGAGTGGTGTTGGGTGGGGGGTGGTGAGTGGTAGTGGGGGGTGGTGGGGGGTGGTGGGGGGTGGGGGTGGTGGGGGGTGGGGGGTGGTGGGGGGTGGTCTGGGGTGGTGGTGGGAGGTGGTGGTTGGTGGTGGGTGATGGTGGGGGGTGGGGGGTGGTGGTGGGGGGTGGTGGTTGGTGGTGGGTGGTGGTGGGGGGTGGTGGGGGGTGGTCTGGGGTGGTGGTGGGAGGTGGTGGTTGGTGGTGGGTGATGGTGGGGGGTGGGGGGTGGTGGTGGGGGGTGGTGGTTGGTGGTGGGTGGTGGTGGGGGGTGGTGAGTGGTAGTGGGGGGTGGTGGGGGTTGGGGGGTGGTTGGTGGTTGGGGGTGGTGGTGGGGGGTGGTGGGGGGTGGTGGTGGGGGGTGGAGGCGACTCTCAAAGGCAATAACAGTAGTGAGAATAACAATAATAATGCTTTACAAGATAACAACAAAAAATATGTATAAGTTTGAATGCAATATATTGCTTGCAAAGTCGGTGCACGTGGTCGACAAAAGCGTCAATATCGGCAGCCTCCTCCACCACCTACCGGCGTCGCGAGGTCAAGGGCCCCAAAACAACCCCCACCACAAACGGGAAGCCTTCACCCACCAGCTGATTCACAACGCCGAGGTCCAATTCAGCGACGAGCACACAACCGTGCACGCCGCGACGACCCCTGATGCCTGCCCCTTACTCCGATCAACACGCTTGGCTACGTACGGTGCGAAAGAAGTTCAACATACATAGCTTGTGGTCCTTCCCCCACATCTCAAATTATCACGCTTGGCTACGTACGGTGCGAAAGAAGTACACACGCGCACGCACGCGTGTGTACCCCTCCTCTCGCCTATTCTGCCCGCCCCCCCCCCACCCCCCCAAATCTCCGCCGTCGAATTCATCGGCACCGTTGTTCACTCCCTGCCAAGGCGCCTGGGGGTCAAGGCTCCTCATACACATTTCATTTCGATAACGTGAAAGATTTCTTCACGGCTAATACTGAACGGTCGGATCCACCTCCACCCCCCTCCTCCTCCCATCCCCCCCAATTAGGGCCACCGCTCACAATACCCCCCAAAAAAATGAAACGAAACGGCGCCAATTATAGTTTCACTTCCACCAACGTCCCGATTCAGGGTTGCGACCCCCCCCACCCACGACTCAAGAATCGATTCCCCGGTGTTTCTTTTTGTCTCATTTCACCGCCTACTTTGTAGCGTTTCGTTGTTTGCCTTCATTGCCATCTCGAGCGTGCACAGAGACGTTTCTCTCCACGACTCTACAGCGAGCACTGCTGCGCACGTAATTCCCATCACCTTTGCATTTCCCGTAAACTGGGGGCGGCGCGCGGAAACAGTGAGCACGCCGCACCGTGAGCATGCCCACCCCGAGATCAATTATCGTTCACGCTTCGAACACCAAGGACTTGAACTGTTACAACCTGGCATCTCGATACACTATACATACACTACGCTATACTACCATGCAGTATACTAGTATACACTACGCTACTACACGCTACGCGAAACTACGATACACTACACTGATATACACTACACTGATATACACTACACTACACTATACACCAAGCTATCATACACTACACTATACACTACACTAGTTTCCAGCATACTATACACTACACTACTATACACTACACTACTACACACTACACTGCTATAGCTACACTATTGTACACCACACTATACTATACACTACACTGCCAAAATTGTCGCGTTATGAATTTCATCATCATCATCATCAGGTGTGTTGAACTTCTTTCGCACCGTACGTAGCCAACCGCGCTAATCGGACGTGCGGGGCGGGGGGGGAGGAAGGACTACGAACGAGACGCGCAGAAAAAGCCGAAGTGAGAATTCCATCTCGACGATTGAAAGGCCGCACGGCTCCCCGGTGGGTTCCTCATCAAAGATCGGAGTTGACCCAGATCTGAACTTCTCCCGCAACCCCCCACTGACCAGCGGGCAGATGTCGCAACCGGGTACCCGATACCCGTACCCTACCCGATACCCGGCTACCCGTACCCAGCCGGGTACGGGTACGGGTACCCGTTTGCGACCCTGGTGCGGCCGGGTACGGGTAAGGAATCAAAACCCGTTTGCGACCTCTGCCAGCGGGGTGAAGTATGGAGGAGAATCGCCACACGCCGCGTGCATTCCTTGTGCGCGCAGACACGCTTGCGCGCCTGCCTGCGCGTGTGCACGCGCGTGCAGGGAGCGGTGGCGATGCGGTTAGGCGCACAGCACCGTGAACCCACCAAAGCCAGTTTGTTTACCGTCCACGCCCATTGACCGCGGGGAATATTTTAACCAGTCCCAGGGCCTTACCCCCAAAAGTCGATCCGACCTCAAACGAGTACGTGTGTAAAACATCGCCACTGGGGAGACAAAGGCGGCCGGGCGTGGTGCTGGCCGCCCGCCCCCTCGTGCGCCATGTCAGCCGTCAGAGGTGCTCACTAACAGCACTTGCCCCAATACTGTCATTGTCTATATGTCGGAGAGGGGGGCGATATTTGGCTTTGTACCATGTGTGTGTGCGTCTGTGTGTATGTTCGTGGGCGTGTGTGCGTGCGCGTGTGTGTACGTGTGCGTGTGTGTACGTCTGTGTGTACGTGTGCGGTGTGCGTGTGCGCGTGGGCGTGTGTGCGTGCGCGTGTGTGTACGTGCATGTGTGTGCGTCTGTGTGTATGTTCGTGGGCGTGTGTGCGTGTGTGTACGGCCGTGTGTGTATGTGCGTGTGTGCGTGTGTGTACGTCCGTGTGTATGTGCGTGTGTAAGTTTGTGTGTGCGTGTGTGTACGTGCGTGTATGTGCGTCCGTGTCTACGTTTGTGCGTGCGCCCGTGCGTGCGTTGCAGCGTGCGTTTCCGTAGCCTGCCCAATGCCGAACTCGACACGAAACGCACTTTTCACCCCCCCCACCCCCCCCCCCCCACTTTGCATCGGTTCAACCGAGGTGAAAACACCTGAACCCCCCCCCCACCCCCATCCCTCTACACCGCCCCCTCACTCTGGGAGCTGCGACATGCAAAGCGCTCCTCCTCCTACTCCTTCGCCTTGACCCAGCGGGAACATGTTTTTGGGACGTTTGGCCATACTTCACCACGCCGGTCGCTGCTGGGCGGGTGGGGGGGGGGTGGTGGTCCGGGGTGTGACGAGGTGGGGAGCGGTGGCGCAAGTTTCTCAAACCCCTCCGCAGCGAGGGCCGATGTTGACACCGCCGCTGATACCGGCAAGTCCGTTCAGCTCCAAACCAAAGATAAAGATCCTTGCCCGTGGCCTTCGACTGTTGGGGCAAGTGCTGCTAGCGAGCGGCGCCGGTGAAGGCCGGCACTGCGGCACGCGCGGGGGGGGGGGGGGGGCGGCCTTCGCACCAGGTGCTCGTTTGAGGCCGAGTCGACCTAGGAGAGACCCAGGCCCGGTTCAGATAATCGTCACCGGGTTGTTCTCTCGTGAGCGGGAATCAAACCGGGGGGACGTCGGGCTCGTAGCAGCGCGTCGCGCTGGCCGCTACACGCACGCACACACACGCGCGCACACGCACATGCACGCACACACACACGCGCACACACATGCGCGCGCATGCACACGCACACGCGCACACACACGCGCGCGCATGCACACACACACGCTCACACGCGCGCGCACACGCGCGCACTCACGTTGTGCAGCTTGAAGTAGAGGCCGCACGCGTTGCACACGGGCTCGCCGCTGCCGTTGCGCCTCCACAGCGTCGTGGTGGCGGTTTGGCAGTTGGCGCAAGTGGTGGACGGGCGCGAGCTGCTCGCCTGCAACCACGCGGCGGCAGAGGAAGAACAATCAGGCGCACGCACGAGGCACGCAAGGCACGGCACGCACGGCACGAGGCACAAGGCACGGCACGAGGCACGGCACGCATGAGGCACACAAGGCACGGCACGCACGGCACGAGGCACGGCACGCACGGCACGAGGCACAAGGCATGCATGAGGCACACAAGGCACGGCACGCACGGCACGAGGCACAAGGCACGCATGAGGCACACAAGGCACGGCACGCACGGCACGAGGCACAAGGCACGGCACGCACGGCACGAGGCACGGCACGCATGAGGCACACAAGGCACGGCACGCACGGCACGAGGCACGGCACGCACGCACTGCACAAGGCACGGCACGCACGAGGCACACAAGACACGGCACGAAGCACGGCACGCACGAGACGCACGGCACACACCGGACGGCACGCACGGCACGCACGTACGGCACCCACGGCACGCACGGCACGCATGAGACGCACGGCACGCACGGCACGGCACGCATGAGGCACACGGCACGGCACGCACGAGGCACAAGGCACGCACGGCACGCACGAGAGACGGGTTCCGTTCGCGGGGCTTTCTGAGGACACGCAACGAAAACAACACGTGCACGCGTGCCCCTCGCCATCGGCGGGCGTTTCATTGATGGTGGGTAACGTTAGACCTCACTGGTGGTGGGTAACGTTAGACCTTCACTGACACTGGGTAACGTTAGACCTTCACTGGTGGATAACGTTAGACCTTCACAGGTGCTGGGTAACGTTAGACCTTCACTGGCGTTAGACCCTCACTGGCGCTGGGTAACGTTAGACCTTCACTGACGGTGGATAACGTTAGACCTTTACAGGTGCTGGGTAACGTTAGACCTTCACTGGCGTTAGACCCTCACTGGCGCTGGGTAACGTTAGACCTTCACTGACGGTGGGTAACATTAGACCTTCACTGACGGTGGATAACGTTAGACCTTCACAGGTGCTGGGTAACGTTAGACCTTCACTGGCATTAGACCCTCACTGGCGCTGGGTAACGTTGGACCTTCACTGACGGTGGGTAACATTAGACCTTCACTGACGGTGGGTAACATTAGACCCTCACTGGCGCTGGGTAACGTTAGACCTTCACTGGCGCTGGGTAACGTTAGACCTTCATTGACGGTGGGTAACGTTAGACCTTCACTGGCGTTAGACCCTCATTGCCGTGAGACCTTCCGCCACGTGGAATCCCGTCATCGCCTCGGCAGAAGAGGCCATTTTATTAATGTCTTTTCGCACGGGTTTGTGTCGGCAAACTTTGCGCAAAGCTTTGATCAATTTGCCCGCCGAGGTTTTCAATCGGGTTGAGTTGCCACCCGAAGGCAGAACTTGGCACCGAAGTTTCGTTCTTATCGAGTCGTATTTCCGAGAATTCGTCGTTACAGACGGACGGACGGACGTACGGAGCTGACGCATTAAAGCTTTCAATGTTCGTCATAAAGCACCGAGCGTAACGTCAGCCTCGTCAGTAACACACTGGGGGCACCGAAATGCGTTGACAGATTTCAACGACGACGATGACGCTGCTGAAGGTACAGAAGCCTCTAGGAACAGGCCGTAATCATAGCAGAATGGTGGCAGCGACGACGCTGCTGCACGTAGCTGCCTGTGATAATCCAGCACCGAGGGAGCCAGTGAGGTTGGTGGGTTGGAATCAGAATCAGTATCTATACTGCAGGAGGAATCCGATGAGCTATAAAGCTCTTGTTCACAGATGTCCAGTCGGGGCACTGGGCAAGAACGTGACAACAACAAACACAAAACAACAACACAATACGAGTGCAAAGCACGTGACTTTACCGAAAGAACCACGAATATGAATCCCTGCAGTCACGAAAGCTTTAAATCGAAATTTAAATCACACAAACACGTACAAATACAACACTAAACCATGAGCACGCAAAATAGCGCATCATTTGGACATTTACATCAGCAAAATAATCAAAATCATTACAACGGCGATGGGTCGGCGGATCACCGCGCAAAGATAGCGAAGCTCCCTTGTGGCCCTGGCCGTCAAGGAGGTTCCCGTACCCGTGCTCGCCAGGAGATGGCGGTACCGCAAGTGCGCACTAAACTCCATCCGTCCCATTTGCACGCCGTGAGGGTTTTTCTCCGGGTGCTCTGGTTTTCCGGCCACACGTGTAAACAATTCTAGATTTGAAGCTTTCGTGACTGCAAGGATTCATATTCTTAGGTTTTTGTCTTCTTGAAGACGGAAGCTTGTGTTGCCTCCGAAACGTCGTGATTTTTATTTTATTTTTATTTTACTTTAATTACAAAAATTTACCTACGTGACTTTACCGAAAAAACCTAAGAATAAAAAAACATTGGAGATTGTTCCCTTGCTCCGTGTATACGGTCTGTACGTGTGTGTGTGTGTCTGTATGTAGAACTTCCTTTGGACCGTGCGTAGCCAACCGCGCTCATTTAGAGGTGTGGGGGAAGGACAACAAACTAAACATTAAAAGCAGTTCTAAGGAAATTAGTTCGTCAATCTGGATGATTTAAAAGTGCCGTAGCTCCCAGCGGCTTCCCGATGTCGGAAGGAGGAGAGCGCTCCAGACGGCCGCGGATGCAGCGCGTCTGAAAGCCCCGGGCGATGCGGTGACCGGCGTTTTTGTTCGATGGCTACGCCAAAAGCCGCCGCTGCTACCGCTGCTGCTGCTGCCGCTGCTGCTGCTGCTGCTACCGCTGCCGCTGCTGCTGCTGCTACCGCTGCCGCTCCTGCTGCTGCTGCTTCTGCTGCCGCTCCTGCTGCTGCTGCTTCTGCTGCCGCTGCTGCTGCTGCTACCGCTGCCGCTGCTGCCGCTGCTGCCGCCGCTGCTGCTGCTACCGCTGCTGCTGCTGCCGCTGCTGCTGCTGCCGCTGCCGCTGCCGCTGCT
The DNA here is from genome assembly GCF_964198595.1 of Lampetra fluviatilis. NCBI lineage: Eukaryota > Metazoa > Chordata > Hyperoartia > Petromyzontiformes > Petromyzontidae > Lampetra > Lampetra fluviatilis. The sequence continues at coordinate 5,504,111 of NC_136312.1, read as the reverse complement.
GCCGCTGCCACTGCTGCTGCTGCCGCTGCTGCTGCTGCTGCCGCTGCTGCTGCTGCTGCTGCTACCGCTGCTGCTGCTGCTACCGCTGCTGCTGCTGCCGCTGCTGCCGCCGCTGCTGCTGCTACCGCTGCTGCTGCTGCCGCTGCTGCTGCTGCCGCTGCTGCCGCTGCCACTGCTCCCGCTGCCGCTGCTGCTGCCGCTGCTGCTGCTGCTGCTGCTACCGCTGCTGCTGCTGCTACCGCTGCTGCTGCTGCCGCTGCCGCTGCTGCCGCTGCCGCTGCCGCTGCTGCCGCTGCCGCTGCCGCTGCTGCTGCCGCTGCCGCTGCTGCTGCTGCCGCTGCCGCTGCTGCTGCCGCCGCTGTTGCTGCTGCTGCTGCCGCTGCTGCCGCTGCTGCTGCTGCTACCGCTGCTGCTGCTGCCGCTGCTGCTGCCGCTGCCGCTGCTGCTACCGCTGCTGCCGCTGCTGCCGCTGCTGCCGCTGCTGCTGCTGCTGCCGCTGCTGCTGCCGCTGCTGCTGCTGCTACCGCTGCTGCCGCTGCTGCCGCTGCTGCTGCTACCGCTGCTGCCGCTGCCGCTGCTGCCGCTGCCGCTGCTGCTGCTACGAGGATGACGGAGTTCGCGTAACGGCGGATCGCGCTCCTTGACGAGACCGACGAGGTATCGCTCACCCCCTTGGCCTTTCGACAAATGACCGATGGAAAATTGGAGGCTCGTCAACTCGGCCATTACGAACGTGGCCCGCTCTTCGCCAATAATCCTGCGGCGCCGGCTAAAATTACCGAGATGGAAATTAACTCGTGTGCCTCTATATATATTGACTTGCACAGCATTTATTGTTCATTGTTCGGCGCGGGGTCGTTGTGTAATTTGCAGCTGATTGTTTTTTCTGAACGACGGTCATTGTTTTTTTGCGAGCGAGTTTGGGAGCAGGCCCGCGACGCCGGTTTGCGTCACGTGCTTACGAGTGACCAATGCCCCCCCCCCACCCCAATATAGGATTGATTGCACAGAGACTCTTAGACTTATGGGAGCGCCAAAAGCCATCGGCGTAGAGACCGGCAGAGTCTTTGCACAGGGAGTGATTTTAGCCAGGCCTCTCGCGATGAGTGAATTCATGGCGATAGGCCCGGCTGTTGTCATAACATCTATCCCCTCTAAGGAACGAAACAGGAGGAGGATTTCATCACAAATCTGCCTGTCGCCTGATGAATCTGGTTGTAATTACTGGCGAAACGTCGTACTCAGATTGTAAATGTTGTGGCTTGGCTCTCCAACCCATAACCGGTGTTGCTGTACTAGTAACGAATTGGCCACATTCTGTTCACGTGACAAACCTTACTAGTTGGCTGTGTCGGGTGGTGGCGGGTTTAACGACGCATTTATATTTACGCGATATCACCCAAAACAATCCTATATTACGTACGATATTGGTCGCCAAAGCCTACTACGACGTGTTAAATCGACCGCAGTGTCTGCACCCCCCAACCCAAAAAGAAAACCTGCAGTATCGATTTCCACCCTTGGTTTGAACTTCCGCGCCGGGAGACGAGAGCGGGCAATCTCTGGCTTGCACGTCAGGAGCCAGCTTCTCCAAATGCTGGATGGATCCCTCCCCCCCCCCATACCTCTCTCGCCACGTGCCACATACGTCCAGTCTGCGTGGCGACCCGGGGTGGGGGAAAAATATCGAGCGAACAATCCAGCCACCCTTGCCGGTACCGAACAATTTCCACTATCGTTTTGACCAGGTAAGGCCTACTGGGCTACGTAGCTGTTAAAGTAATATCCCAACTAAGTGGCTTGTCATCACGTGGAAATTTAGAGGGGCAGCCAAAATACGCTAAACGCGTGACGTTCCTTCTCAATGTGGAGGGGGGGAAACTGCAGGACCCGGTGAAAAATCCACGTGGGCCACGGGGAGAACGCGCAAACTGAAGGATCTACAGGGTCGGGATCGAGCCCACGATCTCCTGCATAGCAGGCGAGATAGTTAACATCTCCTAGCCACCGCAGTGGCCCAAGCAGCACGCCACAGCCTCTAAGCAGGCAGCAGCCAAAAGAAAACAACATCGCTTTCGTCACAAACCGAGCGCGAGTTATTTTTTGACGGAACAGGGCGGGCGGTCGCCTTCCGCGGTTTCGCTGTTGGAAAAGGCTTCACGAGTTCTTCCCGCACTCGCACGTGCGAGGCGGGGCGTGTGCGCACGTGTGTGCGCACGTGTGTGTGTGCGCGTGTCCGCGTGTGCGTGCGCGTGTCCGCGTGTGTGTGTGTGTGTGCGCGTGTGTGTGTGTGTGTGCGCGTGTGTGCACGCGTGTCCACGTGTCCGTGTGTGCACGCGTTTCCACATGTGCGTCCACGTGTCCGTGTGTGTGCGCGTGTCAACGTGTGTGTCCACGTGTCCGTGTGTGCGCGCGTGTCCACGTGTCCGTGTGTGTGCGCGTGTCCACGTGTGTGTCCGCGTGTGTGTGTGTGTGCGTGCGTGTATCTGTCTGCGTGGCAAGAAGAGCGGTTTGCATAACGGTTGAAACGCTGCGTTACAAACCCGGTGACCCCAAGTTCAAATCCCATTGGTGGCCAACACAAGTGACGGTTACATGAACCGGTCCTGGGCCTCCCCTAGGTCGACTCAGCCTCAAATCAGTACCTGGTGCGGTGTGTAAAACATCGCCACTGCGGAGACAATGGCGCTCGGGCGTGACTCTGGCCACCCAACCCCTCAAAGGCGCGCCGTGCCGGCCTTCATAGGTGCTACTCTTCTTGGTTCTTTCGGTAAGTCACGTAGAATGGAAATAATAAAATGATAAAAAGAAAACATTATCAAATAATTCTCACGACGTTCGGCCACAACGCAAGCAGCCGTCCTCAGGTGAAGAACAGGTCTGTCGAGAAGACAGAGTCTGAATGACAAGCCCCAGGCTTGGAGCGACTATTTAAGCTGGGATGGAGGGGTGAAGAGCGCCTTGACAAAATAATTTGCATATCAAGAGGAATTTTAGCCTATTTATGGGAAATTCAGATATGCGATTAGTGCTACTTGTGAAATGCGTATGAGGTTTGGCGGGGGGTTTAAAGTCATGTTTTGCCCGTTTATTATGCAGGATTAGCAGCTACTAGCCAACAGCACTTGCCCCGAACGGTCTGTGAAGGCTACATGGGGGATGTTCGTCTTTGTCCCTCAATGCGGTTGTTGTTGCGTGCGAGCGAGCCCACGGTCGCGCACGTGTCTGCCCTCCCCGCTCTGCACGTGTCTTTTGCTTGCAGGTGCCGCCCTCTGTGAGAATCAGAATATTTATTTAGACCTGGGGAGCAATCCGACGAGTCTACGATGTCCAGATAAACGAAACAATTTTTTTATTTTTTTATTTTACCAGGTAAAGCCAACTGAGCTACAAAGCAATAGTTTTTCAGAAGCAACCTAGCTATCACAAGTGACAGCACAACGAAGTGGCGAATCGTCGCGTGGAAATTGACATGGGCCAAATACCCTAAACGCGTGTTTATAAAATGTGGAGGGAACAACCGGGAGGACCCGGAGAAAAATCCACGCGAGAACGGGGAAAGGGCCACCGCAAAATCCAAATATACAGCAGCAGGCGTCAGGGTCGGGATCAAACCCACGACCTCCTGCACACCAGGCGAGGTAGTCAACATCTCCTAGCCACCGTGGTGATAATGAGAGAGAGAGACACGCAAACTCCAAATATACAGCAGCAGGTGTCAGGGTCAGGATCGAACCCACGACGTCCTGCACGCCAGGCGAGGTGGTTTACATCTCACCGCCAGCCGCCGCATCGCGAGCAGCCGTTTGCCAAACAAGGGCGAGCTCGCCACCACCACCCCCGCCATCGCCACCACCACTAACCGGTCGCTCCCTCGAATTGAACAACACGCCGGGGTGGCGCACATGCGCCAAAACCGGCGCCGGAGTTTGGCGCACAAACGTGGCACGCCGCCGCCATCGTCGCTGTGCCGCCCGCCAACGCGACAGCCACAGGGGAATTGTTCCGATGTCGATGGAGCGGCAGGATTTGGACAAAGTCGTTCCCTGATCATTTCAAGCTCAGAGCCCCTCGTGAATTCGTCTGTGGGTGCTGTGTTGGCCACGAGGCATCAACGTGTCCTATGTTATTCTTTGGGTCCTATGTGAGTCAATGCTCCCTATGTAAATCTATTAGTTCCGTGTCAAGGCTGGGCGCGGCATACTTTCAACGCGATCTGTTGTGAGTAAGTCGGCGATCCAGAATACAGCATTTCCACATCCAGTCGACGTCTCTCGCTATGGCTGCGGCCACGTGCCCAGCCACTGCAGTCTCCCAGGAACCGGCGAGACAGGCGGGGAGAAATGAAGGCCTTTGAAGGCCTTCTCGCCGCGCGCCCGCCACGCTTTGCGAAACCCCCGTGGGTCCGGATTTGAAGCGGCTCGTGGCGCTGACTGTCAGAGCACGCACACTCTGCTCGAGCAGGCCGGTTGGGCCTCCTGCAGAGTGGGCATTCCACGTTCCCGTGGCGGGGACGGGCTCGCGTGGCAGGGGACGGGCACCCGTGCGAAAAGCGCAAGCGGCCCATTTTACGCGGCGCTCGGTCAAAGAAAAAAAATAAAAATTCGAGCGCCGATAAAAACGAAGCAGAAATGAGGAAAAAAAAGTTAAAGAGAGACGCGCGAAAAAAACAATCGGCAGCGCGCACAATTTCCAGTCAATCGACAACAAGATTCTGTTTTGACCGTTGGGAATGTGGCCGCGTGGGGCGGTCGTGGGGGGGCGGGTGACCTGGAGGGGGGGGTGGGTAGGGGTGGGGGCCCACATAGGAGGAGCGGGGGAGGGGGGCAGCTCAGGAAACAGGCGGCCGTGGTAGTGGGAAGTGCGCCTCTTATCGCGACGCACGCACACTTCCGCAGGAAACCGCACGGACGCGCCGCCGCCAACGCTCGCAGCGGCTCTCGCACGCCAACCCCCCCCCCTCCAAACCACCCCCCCCCCACACACCCCCCCCACACACCACCCGCTGTCGCAAGCGAGGCCGGCCGGTGGTGAAACCCGAGCAGGTGCCCCCCCCCCCCAAGACGTTGAACAACAGTGGCCCCCCCCAAACCACACCCCCCCCCCACACACCCCCCCCCCACACACCACCCGCTGTCGCAAGCGAGGCCGGCCGGTGGTGAAACCCGAGTAGGTGCCCCCCCCCCCCAAGACGTTGAACAACAGTGGCCCCCCACCCCACGCCCGCTGCCTCGACTCCACCCTGACCCCCGCCTCCCAACACCGGCGGGCATCGCGACTCTCCGCTTCTTCAACTCTTGAGTGAAGGTTAAAGGTTTCGATGACTTTGCTCAGCTACGGCTACGGCTCCGGGCACACGGCGGCCAACGTCAGTGGGACTCCTCCGTCCACTATTTGGAATCACAGACGGCTGTAAACCTGCCGTCGTTGTTATTATCATTACGACGAGGCAAAAGGCGCAGCCCTGCAATTGCTTGATCACGCCATTGCTGCCAGATGGGCTCACGCTCGAGGTAGCTCTCTCTAGAGAGAGAGTTCTAGAGAGTTCTAGAGAGCTCTAGAGAGCAAGAGGCAGCTCTCTAGAGAGTTCTAGAGAGAAAGAGGCAGCTCTCTAGAGAGTTCTAGAGAGCAAGAGGCAGCTCTCTAGAGAGTTCTAGAGAGTTCTAGAGAGAAAGAGGCAGCTCTCTAGAGAGTTCTAGAGAGTTCTAGAGAGAAAGAGGCAGCTCTCTAGAGAGTTCTAGAGAGTTCTAGAGAGAAAGAGGTAGCTCTCTAGAGAGTTCTATAGAGCTACCTCTCTAGAGGGTACTTGGCCTACTCGTCCACGCTGGAAGAGGATGGAGTCACCCCACACTTGACCACCCCACCGCACGCGACCTGCCGGAGGCGACCACGTGACCTGCGCCCCCCCCCCCCCACCCATTCACACTGCTGGGCGGGCAGAGGCCTGGGGACTTAATAAACACTCCCCGTAGTTTGGGCTGCCTCGCCAGGAGATAGAACGGGGCCCAGCTCTGGCTTGCATGTGGAGCCTCCTGCTTCTCAGGAGACAGCTCCTCCACCACTGGATGGATCCCTCCCCCCCACACCCCCAGTACCTAATGGACACGGGGTGGGGTGGGGGGGGTTGTTTGACCATACTTCGCCACGCTGGTCGTTGTGGGTCGACGTAGGGGTCACGTGAGTGTTGGTGACTTAGCCCCCCACCCAATCCCTCCGTGACCCCCTCTCCCACCCTGCCCTTGTGACCCGTGAAATAGCTGAGCCCCCCCTCCCCTGCCTCCTACCCCCTCTGCCCCCCTCCCTCCACCCGCCCTACCCCCCCTGCCCCCCAACCCCCTCTCTACTTTTTAAAGGGACTCCTGGACAATGTGTCATCCGGACATCCAATAAACAGCCGCGGGCACGACGTGAACACGACAGCAGCACGTGTGCCGTGTGTGTGTGTCGTGTGCCTGGTGTGTGTGCCTGGTGTGTGTGCCTGGTGTGTGTGCCTGGTGTGTGTGCCTGGTGTGTGTGTCGTGTGCCTGGTGTGTGTGCCTGGTGTGTGTGCCTGGTGTGTGTGCCTGGTGTGTGTGCCTGGTGTGCGTATCGTGTGTGTGTATCGTGTTGTGTGTCGTGTTGTGTGTCGTGTGTGTGTGTGTATCGTTTGTGTGCCGTGTTGTGTGCCGTGTTGCGTGTCGTGTGTGTGTGTATCGTGTGTGTATCGTGTCTGTGCCGTGTTTTGTGTCCTGTATGTATGTGTGCGTGTCAAGTGTATGTACTGCGTGTGTGCGTGTCTAGTATGCGTATCGTTTGTGTGCCGTGTTGTGTGTCGTGTTGTGTGTCCTGTGTGTGTATTTTGTGTGTGTGTGCGTGTCAAGTGTATGTACTGCGTGTGTGTGTGTCTTGCACGACATCCAAAATCACCCAGAACCGGCCTGGAGTTCGAGAAGCTTAGCAAGACCATTCTTGCTTCTTATTATTATTATCTATCTCTCTATAAGTCTATGGGTGTCTATGCGAGTCTATGGGTCCCCGTGTGAGTCGACGGGTCCCTATGTCAGTCCATAAGCATGCGCCTGTGAGATGGCCAAGATGACTCCAAGCTTTCGTGAATGCAGGAATTCATATTATTGGGTCTTTCGGTAAAGCCACGTAGATAGATAAAATAATAATAAATAATACAAATAATAAAAATTATAACAATATCCTGACGTCTTGATCGCAACACAAGCAATCGTCATCAGGTGAGAAATATCTCGAGAGAGCTGCTGAGAATATATGGTGGGAGCGCTGCTAAGGTAAGGAGTTATAAAGGTTTGAGATGGTGTAGCCCAAGGGTCAGTGGGAGGGGCTAGAGATGAAATTTGCATGTAAATGTAAGATCGGGTAAATCTTGACAAACGAAGCTGTGGGGGTGGCCATTGTATTGTGAGAGATTAGCATGTCAATGTAAGAGATTAGCATGTCAATGTAAGAGATTAGCATGTCAATGTAAGAGATTAGCATGTCAATGTAAGAGATTAGCATGTCAATGTAAGAGATTTGCTTGTAAATGTAAGAGATTAGCATGTCAATGTAAGAGATTTGCTTGTAAATGTAAGAGATTAGCATATCAATGTAAGAGATTAGCATGTCAATGTAAGAGATTAGCATGTCAATGTAAGAGATTAGCATGTCAATGTAAGAGATTAGCATGTCAATGTAAGAGATTTGCATGTCAGTGTAAGAGATTAGCATGTCAATGTAAGAGATTAGCATGTCAATGTAAAAGATTAGCATGTCAATGTAAGAGATTAGCATGTCAATGTAAGAGATTAGCATGTCAATGTAAGCTCGGAGAGAGCTCGGCATCTGATGACGATGGCGATGACGACCTCAACGACGACCACAACGAGCGACCGTGCGTGCGCTGCGGCTCTCACCGGCCGCCTCTTGGGCTTGATGAGGGGCCGGTTCTGCCCGTTGGTCTTGTGGTAGAGGCCGCACGCGTTGCACAGGTAGTGCCCGTTGGCGTCGCGACGCCACAGCGGCGTCGCCGTGGCGCCGCAGTTGACGCACTCGCGGCTCTCGCCGCACGCGGGCGCCGGCTCTCCTGGCAGGAGAGGGGGGGGGCACAATTAGCGTTAGCGACGATCGCCCCCGGCACCTCCGGCATCTCCGGCATCTCCGTCACCGCGCGCACCGCCAACACCGCCGGCGCATCTCGTGTGCGAAACACTCCGGGGGCTTCAGTCGCTCGGGCGGTGGGCGCGCGGCCTACAGCCTCGCACGTGAATCTCTCAACGAGCGCCTTGGTGACGAATGTCTTTGTTGTCTGTTTACATCCTAGCGCGACGATGCGTGCACGTGCGTATGCCGTGCGTGGGCATACGGCGCTAATCGGAGGTGCGGGGGAGGAGGACAAGAAACTAAACACATAAAGCAGTTCTGCTGAAATGAGTTTCCAATGTAGATGATTTGAAAGTGCACAAAGCTCCAGTGACTTCCTCATATAGCGGAGAAAAAGCCACGCGACCACGGAGAGAACACGCAGACTCCGAATATACAGCAGGGGTCACGGTCGCGATCGAACCCACGGCCCCCTGTATTACAGATGCGGGCATTGGCGAGTGCCAGCATGGTGGCGAAGGGAAATGGCTGCCCCCACAGTTGCGCACACCGAAGCCCTTTGCCCATCGCAAATCGGCAAATCCCGCCATCCGTACACCCCCCTAGGCAAATAGGAAAACTCAGAGGTTTGGTTCCCGGGTTCGTAATAGGACACCCACTCCTCCTCCTGTTGTTCTATGTGACCTTACGTCAACTCGACACATTAAACAGGAAGTCTTTTTTTACGTAAAGTACAATTCATATTTCAAATACACACACAATGCGCGCGACAATTCACACGATATGCATGCAATATACACACACACAATGCACGCACACCACACGCGCAACACACACACACACAATGGACACGCGCAATACACACAATGCACGCACAATACACCCACAATGCACGCACAATACACCACAATACACCCACAATGCACGGTGTGATACAGCCGGCGTGCGCGGTGGGAGCGCACTGCGGCGCACGTGGAATGTCTCTCGCGAAACAACGACGACTCCCCGAGCCAGGCAGGAAGGGCGTGCCGCCACGCCCGGTGGCTTCTGCTCAAACAACCCCGCGGCTCTCTCTCTTTCTCTGCTCATGGCCATCGTGGAGGGGTTAGAGGTCAGGGAGTCGGGTTAGCGCGTTGGTTCAGGTGAGGTTTAGGGTTCGGGGGTCAGGTTAGCGGGTTGGTTCAGGTTAGGGTCAGAGTCAGGGGTCGGGTAAGTTAGTTGGTTCAGGTTAGGGTCAGAGTCAGGGGTCGGGTAAGTGAGTTGGTTCAGGTTAGGGTCAGAGTCAGGGGTCGGGTAAGTGAGTTGGTTCAGGTTAGGGTCAGAGTCAGGGGTCGGGTAAGTGAGTTGGTTCAGGTTAGGGTCAGAGTCAGGGGTCGGGTTAGTGAATTGGTTCAGGTTAGGGTCAGAGTCAGGGGTCGGGTTAGTGAGTTGGTTCAGGTTAGGGTCAGAGTCAAGGGTCGGGTTAGTGAGTTGGTTGAGGTTAGGGTCAGAGTCAGGGGTCGGGTTAGTGAGTTGATTCAGGTTAGGGTCAGAGTCAGGGGTCGGGTTAGTGAGTTGGTTCAGGTTAGGGTCAGAGTCAGGGGTCGGGTTAGTGAGTTGGTTGAGGTTAGGGTCAGAGTCAGGGGTCGGGTTAGTGAGTTGGTTCAGGTTAGGGTCAGAGTCAGGGGTCGGGTAAGTGAGTTGGTTCAGATTAGGGTCAGAGTCAGGGGTCGGGTTAGTGAGTTGGTTCAGGTTAGGGTCAGAGTCAGGGGTCGGGTTAGTGAGTTGGTTCAGGTTAGGGTCAGAGTCAGGGGTCGGGTAAGTGAGTTGGTTCAGGTTAGGGTCAGAGTCAGGGGTCGGGTAAGTGAGTTGGTTCAGGTTAGGGTCAGAGTCAGGGGTCAGGTTAGCGGGTTGGTTCAGGTTAGGGTCAGAGTCAGGGGTCGGGTCATCGGGTGTATAGGGTAGTTTAGGCTTCATAGGGAGGAGGTTGTTGTTGTTGCAATCATTGTGTTTGTATAACCCAGAGAAAGCACACGTGAAACTTTGGTTCAGGAGGGGCAGTGTGCGCGTGTAGTTTCCGATCGAGTAATCTGCGGGGTGCGGTTTATTTTTTCTTTCAAAACTTGCCATGATCGTGTGATCCGTGACCATGGCCTACTCTTGCCAATGACGTCACGGGATCTTTAACGTCCACAGTGAAGCAGGTTAAGGGTTAGGCATCAAGTTCATGAGGGTTATCTTTGAAGGCCAAGGGTTAGGCCTTGTATTAGAGCGAGAAATCGGCATGTGGTTTGCGCTTAGGTTTTGACTTTAAGGGGTAGGATTCAGGTTGTGAAACTTGGATTGGGGTTAGGAATTTGGCTTTAGTTCGGACTTAGGACATTGTATGTGTGTTGAACTTCTTTCGCACCGTACGTAGCCAACCGCGCTCATCGGAGGTCCATATCATCAAGCCTAGCTTAATGCTAAGATGCGAGTTCAGGTTATTGACTTTTCAGTTAGGGTTAGGACTTGACTTAGATTGATTGGGTTAGGTTCAGGCCTAATCGTAAGGCTCTGCATGACAGGGCCCCGTTACTTTGAGGGAGTGCTCTCACCGACTCACATTTGGTAAACCCGCAGTTTGTATTTTTAGCAATCCTTAACCTCCTGATGAGACCCAAGAATGGCAAAACCAGGCGAGGGTTAGCTCACTGAAGTAAATGCTGCGGTTGTCACGAGCCTGGACTAAGTCCACGAAGCCAATGGACTATCATCATCCGTGGTGCTACAGAACAGAGGTCGATCCATGACTTATTTACCCACTATCATCCTCCACTGAAGTCAGTTGCCATCCGCAAATTTACTAGCTTTGGCTTCGTGTGTTGATTGGTAAAAGGTGTACCTTTACTAGGAAGCCACTTGGAGCTATGCATTTTAAAATCATTTAGATTGAAAACTTCTTTCTTTAGAACTGCTTTTTGTGTTTAGTTTGTTATCCTTCCCCCGCACCTCCGATTAGCACGGTTCAACATACATACATACGTATCAATCATCAGACGTGAAAAGTGTGTCATCACGCGTAGCACAATGCACCGTTATTTGTTTACCCAGGGGAAGACTTCCACCAAAAGAGTCTCAATATTGCTTGTTAAGCGGGTCCTGCCACTTTGGGAACGTTTGGCAAAGGAATTCCATTAGCGATGAGAGTTGTGAAGCTTCGTGTGGGCAGGAAACCGGAAAACGTGGAGAAAACCCCTCCCCCGTGCATGCATAACAATGAGGTGACGCTCAAAGCTCCACACAGATGTATTCAATAATCCATTGACGTGCTGCTGGCATCCGGCCACCGCATCGCACACTTTCAGATATGCTCCTGTGGCCGTCTGGAACGCTCTTCCCTCCGATATAAGGAAGCCACTGGGAGCTACGCACTTTTAAAATCATCTCGATTGACAAACTAATTTCTTAAGAACTGATTCTTGTGTGTTAGTTTGGGTGTGTCCCCCCACCGCACCTCCGATTAGCACCGTCGGCTACGTACGGTGCGAAAGAAGTTCAATGTACACCACTGGAACCTCATTTACCAGTAGAAAAAATTGATAATTGTTTTTTTACCCTTTTATCTGGCAACAAAACTGACACCTTTTTTTTTACAAGGAGTCATGTTTGCATAGACCACAATACCTGCAGTCATAATGCAAACAAGAGTTATGTTTTGCATTATGACTGCAGGTATTGTGGTCTATGCAAACATGACTCCTTGTAAAAAAGGTGTCAGTTTTGTTGCCAGATAAAAGGATAAAAAAAAACTATTATCAATTCCAATGTTCATACATAATGCTCTGGTCACATTTAAGCGGAACGAACGTACCACCGTCATGTGTGACTCGGGACAGCAAAGGCCCACCGCGCTGAGCAGCTGTTATACAGAGGACAACAACCAGTGACCTTGCCGGAATCCTCTGGCAAATGAGATAAACAAATCCTGATTTAGCGGTGCACCCAGACAAAGGAGTTCACATTTCGTGGTGGTGAGATGTTAACTCCCTCGCCTTGTATGCAGTAGTTCATGGGTTCGATCCCGATCCTGACGCCTACTGCATATTTGGAGTTTGCGTGTCTCTCTCATCGTCATCACGGTGGCTAGGAGATGTTAACTACCCCGCCTGGTATGCAGTAGTTCGTGGGTTCGATCCCGATCCTGACGCCTGCTGCTGCATATTTGGAGTTTGCGTGTCTCTCTCTCTCCCTGTGGGGGTCATCTGGCGATGATAAGCCGCCAACTTCGTTGAGCTATCATTTGCAATCGCCGGGTCGCTCCCGACAACAGGAGCTATACAGCGCTCAGTTGGGCTTTTTTTTTACTTGGTGACAGTAAAAACAAAAGTGCAATTTTATCAGATAGTAAGAAGCCAGAGTGGCCCGAGAAAAACCACGGCCGGCACGCGACCTAGGACGACGCGCCGCGCAGGCGCTGTGCGTCTTCTCGCCAACGCGACGGACGCCCCGTGACCGTTGTCGCCGCATCGGCGGCCCGTCATTCGCGAACGTTCATCGTCGGCGGCCACGCTCGATCCACTGCTGGACGAAGGGGACCTCCACCTAAGCCGCTGCAGCCAACACCTCTCACCATCCTGCGGTGTAAGAAGTTTCGTCTCGCACCTCGCACGCGGAAAAACTGATTTTAACGCTCCCGTCTCCCCGCTGGGAAACGTATATTCTCCTCTCCCCTTGTTTATTGTTGCTGTTGCGGCGCATTCCGTGTTTGTTTAACGGTTGGGGAGCACTTACGGACGGTGATGCGTTTCCCTCGGCGGAACCTTATAAGAGCGCTGCCCCTGTTTTTTTTATTTTACGAAATAATATGTTTTCGCGTCGGTGTTTGCTTTAACCCAAACAGGGGCTGGGTGTGTCGCCACAAACAGCCGTGGCTCCACTCGCCCCACGCTAAAAAACAAAGGTCCCATCCCCACGTAGCAACGCCCCGGCTGTAGGGGGTTGGGTTAATGTTAGGATGACAATAATAATAACAGACAGTTGTCTGTCAGGCGCCTTCCACTAACGTCTCAAGGCGCCTGGTTACGAATAAATGGAAAAGGAGAGGCCAAGAGAGACGCAGGCGCTAAATGGAATAAGCGGACGTGAAAAGAAGACGTGGGTTTCTAAGACAAGACATTAAAGCATCCGCGCTGTGGGATGGACGAATTTCCACTGGTCCGGGGATTCAACAACCCTGGTACATTCTAGATTTGAAGCTTTCGTGACTGCAAGGATTCATATTCTGAGGTTTTTTCGGTAAAGTCACGTAGGTAAAAAATTAAAAAAAGCGTGCTGTGACGGTTCCACCTGAAGACGGAAGCTTGTGTTGCCTCCGAAACGTCGTGATTTTTATTTTATTTCACTTATATTAATTTAAATTTTACTTTTTTAACGACGTGATTTTACGGAAAAAAACCTAAGAATATGAACCGTGGTACAGGCACCGCAAATGCCGGCCCCAGGCAGGAGGCACGCGAACGGCGAGCCGTGGCCACCAGGGAGTCGTCTTTGTAATAAGGCCGAGTCGGCCTACGGAAGGCCTCACGGGTTCTTCGACGCGTTTCACTCGCCACCGATATATCGGCCGTCGCCCGGGAACCTAAATTCAAGTCGCCGCAATGCGATAACCACTGCGCCACCGCTCCCCACCACCACACAGACAAAGATCCCCCCCCCCACCCCCCAGTGTAGCCTTAACAGACTGTTGGGGCAAGTGCTGTTAGCGAGCAGCACCTATGAAGGCCGACACAGCACCCGCACACACAGTACCAGAGTGCAAGTATATTTTAAAAGTATAAATATATACTACACATATATACTCTACGTGTATACCATATATATGCGCAGCACTTTCGTCACTCCACTGCTGGATGAGCGTGCTCCCCCCACGCCGTGCGCACCGGGACGGGGGGGGGGGGCTAGCTAGCTAACCAGCCCGACCGTACTTCACCGCGCTAATCGCCGCACGCGGGTACGGGCGCCAGTCCGGCTCTCGCTGGCACACGGTGGAGGTGCAGCCGCGACAACGCCGGGAGGGTGCTGCTTTGCCCACCTGGTGGCTGGCGGACCTTGCCCTTGCCCTTCGCGTGGCCCCCTGCCTCCATCGCCGCCGACACGTCGTGGCGGTGGTGGTGGTGGTGGTACAGCTCCACACCTCCATACAGGCCCTGGGCGAGCAGCCCATAGTGATGCTGCTGTTGCTGCTGTTGTTGTTGCTGCTGCTGGTGGTGGTGATGGTGCCGGAAGTCGGCGGGCGACGAGTCCGCCCGGCTCGGCGTCCCGTCGGTGTTGTCGCTGCCGGGGCTGAGGGAGCGCTCGGACGACAGCGGGGCGGGCGAGGCCGACAGCGACGGCGGCGCCGGCGGTGGCGACGACGACGACTTGGCCCCAAGCTGACGCTCAGCCTCACGGGGGGACGAGGACGCACCGCTGGAGTCCGGGGAGTGACCGCCTTGGGCGAGCGACCACGGCTGCTGCTGCTGATGATGATGTTGCTGCTGCTGCTGATGATGATGTTGCTGCTGCTGCTGTTGTTGTTGTTGCAGGTAGTGAGGGTGGTAGGAAGTGGTGTCCAGCCAGGTGAATGAGGACATGACGCTGAGCGGAGAGGCCCCGTTCGCCATCCGTGCTGCGAAGCAGAGACGCGGGAAGAAGGATTCCTTTAAACTATAAAACTCCAAACTGTTAACGCTTTTTATTTTACCAACTAAGGCCCACCGAGATATGCAGCTCTTTATCCAGAAGAGACCTGGCCGCATGTGTGTGGAAAAATCACAGCAGCACACTACTTTGAACGCGTGACGTCGATTCCAAATGTGATGAACGTCAGGGTGGGGATCAAACCCACGACCTCCTGGAAACCAGGCGAGGTAGTTAACATCTCCTAGCCACCGTCCCGCCAGTTGCCTCCAACACCAACGCTCATCGGTTACGCGCCTTGAGGCCAAGTCGACAAGAGGAGGCACAAAATCAGGTCCAGATGCACGAGGCTCCTGGAATCGGAGTCTGCACAGACAGACTGACCCACGGACAGACCCAAACAACTCACAGACGGACAGACCGACCCACTGGTCTAACAGCCAAATGACTGACCCACAGACTGACTGACTGACTGACTTCCCCACCCACCAGCCAAGTGACTGACCCACAGACTGACTGACTGACTGACTTCCCCACCCACCAGCCAAGTGACTGACCCACCGAGGGACTGACTGACTGACTTACCCACTCACCAGCCAAATGACTGACCCACAGACGGACTGACTGGCTGACTGACTTACCCACTCACCAGCCAAATGACTGACCCACCGACGGACTGACTGACTGACTGACTTACTCACTCACCAGCCAAATGACTGACCCACAGACGGACTGACTGACTGACTGACTTACCCACTCACCAGCCAAATGACTGACCCACCGACGGACTGACTGACTGACTGACTTACCCACTCACCAGCCAAATGACTGACCCACAGACGGACTGACTGACTGACTTACCCACTCACCAGCCAAATGACTGACCCACCGACGGACTGACTGACTGACTGACTTACCCACTCACCAGCCAAATGACTGACCCACAGACGGACTGACTGGCTGACTGACTTACCCACTCACCAGCCAAATGACTGACACACCAACCAGCAGACAAATCGATCCACCTACAGATGGGCACACAGTCTGGCCCGCCCACCAATGGAAAAGACCGACTCACCGATCGCAGGTCTTGACCCGCCGAACCGACCGGCCCAACCCACGCCCCCCCCCTCCAAGACCGAACCGCCGAGACCGAGCAAGCGGCCGTGCAAAGGACCGAGTGGCAAACGCGCCCACCGGCCCACCGACACACCGGCCCACCGGCCCACCGACACACCGGCCCACCGACACACCGACACACCTGCCCACCGACACACCGACACACCGGCCCACCGACACACCGGCCCACCGACACAAGACGGACACACGGACGTCGGGGGGGGGACACGCGGACGCGGCGCGGACACACCGACACGGGGTGGGCCCCGGCTGGCTCCTACCGCTGGCGAGGGCACGGTCACGGCAGGCCGTCGAGGCGGAGAGGGACGGGCTCGGCGAGGCGCGAGCGGCTTCGTGAAATGGCGAAGTGCGACGCTAGCGCTCTCTCATACATAGACGCAGACATCCGGGAAACGAAACTACCCGGGACAGCATTCATCACCGCCGGGCCAACTTCCTAAATTACCCCCCCCCCAACCCCCGACTCACCCCTCCTCCTTCTCTATCCTCTCCTCCCCCCTCTTCCCTCTCCTCCTCTTCCCTATTCCTCCCGCCTCTTGCTCCATTCTCCCACCTCCGCCATCCTCTTCCCCTCTGTGCCCCGGCCTCCTCCTGCTCCCCTGACTTGCGCCGAGTCTCACGACACCACGATATCGGTGACTGTCGCACTCCATCAACGATAACCAGCATCGGCATCGGCATCACGAGCCGCGATCTATCCCACTGCCGGATGAGCGCCTTCAGGCGTCGCCGTCTCAAACGGAAACCACGCGGCGCGGAAAATAAACACGCGCCTAGCTCCTTTCCATCTGTGCTGTGACAGGGCATCCCCTAGGTCGACTCAGCCGTAAATAAGTACCTGTTGTGGTGTGGAAGCATCAGCACTGGTGGGGGGGGGGGTGGGGGAGGGAAACAAAGACGGCCCGGCGGGAGGAGTTTTGGCCCACAGCCACCGCCCCCGTGATTTAATGATCAATTACCCAGTCGCGGACCGAACGTGCGATTGTCAATACATCCGATGAGCTGCTGCTGCCATTGGAACCTCATTTGCCAGTAAAAATTATGATAATAGTTGTTTTACCCTTTTATCTGGCAACAAAACTGACACCTTTTTTACAAGGAGTCATGTTTGCATTGACCACAATACCTGCAGTCATAATGCAAACAAAAAACACAACTCTGATAATGTGCACTGTCCTTGAAGGTGATTGGTCCACACCCGAGAAAGCTTTCCTTAGAGCCTAGTCTCACATGGTGTTGGACCAGATGACGCCAAAAGGCGCACAACTCAAAGACAATGCACCATCAGAGTATGAGAGCTCGGGGTAAGCATTTACACCATTGGAACCTCATTTGCCAGTAAAAATTATGACAATTGTTTTGCTGCTGCTGATCGACAGATCCCAGTTGACCGATCTCTAGAAATGTTTTCCCCATCGCAGTTGTCGAGCGCAGACCCCCGCGTCCGAGTGGCCAGCGGCAGCCGGCACCGGTCGACGTCGCGAACGAACGAGAGTCGAGGAAAACGTCTCCGATCCGACGTCGCCGGACGTCGGGCGGAAAGGAGACGACGGGGAGGGGATTCCGATTGGTCGGACGTGCGGCTCGCGATAGCGCTGCTCGTTGGGAATCCATACTCTTTGGTCCTTTCGGTAAAGTCACGTGGGTATAAAATATTGTTCATTGGGCTCGTTCCTTGACCTTTGACGGACAACTTGTAAATGCACCAGTTGACTCAATGGTCAATTGAGCTACGGATTGAATGCCTCGTGGCTGTGCGGGTTGAGAGGATGACCATTCTTCTCGAAATGAAATAAATATTTAATAAATAAATATTCAATATATATTCAGTATATATAAATATATTAAATAAACAATAAAAAATATATCGGTATTTTTTAATTGCAATAAATCAATATTAAATTAATCAATCTATTCAATATATGTAAATAAATCGATTCGTTCAACTGAGTTACGAATTGAATGGCTCATGGCTGGGTGAACGACTTGCGGTTGAATGTCACGTGCTTTCAACCCACCCAGGGGAGGCAGTAGATGCTGTATGTATATAGATAAATGAGTGATTGACTTAATGTGCTCATCCAATACTGGATTTATTGATTGAATGATTCATTAACTTAACAGAGCGCCCGACTCGTCATTTGAATGAATGATCCACTGATGAATTAACTTATCATTTGAATGAGTCGTGAAGGGATTAAATGACTGACCAACCGATTGATCTGTAACACAGGACAAAGGCAAAGATCACCCGTATAGCCTTGCCAAACTGCAGGGGCAAGTGCTGTTGGCGAATAGCACCTATGAAGGCCGGTACGGCACACGAGGGGGCGAGTTGCCCGATTCCACGCCCGGCCATCTTTGTCTTCCCACGTATTAATTTGCGGCTGAGTCGACCTCGGGGAGGCCCAGGACCGGTTCAGATCATCATCACCGGTGTTGGTGGCCGTGAGCGGGAAATTGAATTCGGGTCGCCGGGTTCGTAGCGCAGCGTAGCTCTACCCGCTACACAACCAACAACCGCCGTTCGCCAATAAGTGGCGGTGACGTCACCACGACGCTTGTGCCACGCTCGGTGCACCACTTACGCAGACGCACGGACACACACGTGGCCACGCATGCACAGACACACGCAGACACACACGGACACACGCATGAACACGCATGAACACGCATGAACACGCATGAACACGCATGCACAGACACACGCAGACACACACGGATACACGCATGAACACGCATGCACGGACACACGCACGAACACGCATGTATGGACACACGCACGAACACGCATGCAAACAAATACACAGTCACAAAGACAAAGTTCCCCCGTGTAGCCTTTAACAGACTGTCGATGGGCAAGTTGCTGTTTCGCGGGCAGCAGCTATGAAGACCGGCACTGAACACACAAACAAAGACACAGACCGGCACGCACGCACGGCCACACACGCACGGGCACGCACGCACGGACACACACGCACGGGCACGCATGCATGGCCACGCATGGGCACACACGCACGGGCACGCACGCACACACAGAAACGCACGCACCTATGTGCGATGACAATCCGTCCTCACTGGGGTAGCCGTGCTCCTGCTGATGCTGAAAGAATCCGTACGGTGGCTGCTGGGCAGCTGTGGAGGCCGGGAATGGAAGGGGGTCAGCACCCTGTTCCAGGTCCAGCAGAGAGGAGTGGGGGGCCCACATTGCCTGGGGTGGGGGGCCCACGTCCATTTGGCCGGGCTGGGGAGGGGGGCTGGGGAGGGGGGCTGGGGAGGGGTGCCGGGCGGAGAGACACAGCGAGGCAGTGTGAGTGTGTGCGGCCGCAGTGCCATGGATTGCAATGTAATGTAATGGATTACAATGTAGCAATGGATTACGTTGTATCGTGGATTACAATGTTACGTATTATAATGTAGCATCGTGTAATGGATTACATCGTGTCGTAGATTACAATGTAATGGATTACAATGCACGATCCTGTGATGGATTACGTTGTGTCGTGGATTACAATGTAAGGATTACAATATAGCATCGTGTAATGGATTACATTGTGTCCTGGATTGTAATGTAATGGATTACAATGTAACATCTTGTAATGGATTACATTGTGTCGTGGATTATAATGTAATGGATTACAATGTAGCATCGTGTAATGGATTACATTGTGTCCTGTATTGTAATGTAATGGGTTACAATGTAGCATTGTGTAATGGATTACGTTGTGTAGTGGATGATAATGTAATGTAAGGGATTACAATGCAAACTAAACTGTAAACTATTTATATTTCACCAGGTAAAGGCCCCACTGAGCTAGAATAGCTCTTTTTCAGGAGCGGCCTTGCGATCACAAATGATTGCTCAACCAAGTGGCTTGTCGTCATCACGTGTAAATGTCGATCAGCAGCCGAGCACTCTGAACGCGTGGCGTTGATTCTGAATGTGGAGGGTGAAAAACCGGAGGACCCCGGACAAAAATCCACGCGACCGCGGGGAGAGAGACAGGCAAACTCCAAATATACAGCAGCAGGCGTCAGGGTCAGGATAGAACCCACGACATCCTGCATACCAGGCGAGGTAGTTGACATCTCCTAGCCACCGTGATGATGATGAGAGAGAGAGAGAGACACGCAAACTCTAAATATACAGCAGCAGACGTCATGGTCGGGATAGAACCCACGACCTCTTGTATACCAGGCGAGGTAGTTGACATCTCCTAGCCACCGTGATGATGATGAGAGAGAGAGACACGCAAACTCCAAATATACAGCAGCAGGCGTCAGGGTCGGGATAGAACCCACGACCTCCTGTATACCAGGCGACGTAGTTGACATCTCCCAGCCACCGTGATGATGATGAGAGAGAGAGACACGCAAACTCCAAATATACAGCAGCAGGCGTCAGGGTCGGGATAGAACCCACGACCTCCTGTATACCAGGCGAGGTAGTTAACATCTCCTAGCCACCGTGATGATGATGAGAGAGAGAGAGACACGCAAACTCCAAATATACAGCAGCAGGCGTCATGGTCGGGATAGAACCCACGACCTCCTGTATACCAGGCGAGGTAGTTAACAGCTCCTAGCCACCGTGGCGACCCCATGTGATGGATTAGAATAATATGCAGTGGATTACAATGTAATGGAGCACAATGTGACGGACTGCCATGGAATGCAGTGGCTTACAACATTTTGTAGCGGATTACAATTCAACGTAACGGTGACACAATGTAATGGATTACAATCAAATGCAATGGATTGCAAGTGATACATTGAATTAATTGAACTTGAAACGTAACACAACGTGATGCAAAGTAACGTAACGCAATTTAATTGAACCCATTGCGATGGATCACGATTCAATGTAATGGATTAAAAATTACCACCAAAGCAATAGCAGCACGAGACAAGGCACGGTAGTTCGATTGTGGGCATGCCCTCCGAACTATGGACCGTATAATAGCGCGCTGGGTTCATAGACAAAAGAGATACACACAGGGACTCAGAGACCTGCATCGTCACTTAGACCTAACGGGCACTCACAGAAGAGATCGCAACCGGGTACCCGATACCCGTACCCTACCCGATACCCGGCTACCCATACCCGGCCGGGTACGGGTAGCCGTTTGCGACCCTGGTGCGGCCGGGTACGGGTAATTAATCAAAACCCGTTTGCGACTTCTGACTCACAGAGACCCAAAGAGAACGAGAGGAGATACCAAGCCACAGAGCAGTCAGTGCGAGTGTGGCCAAGCAACCGAAACGAGGGACCCCACAGTAGACGCACTGTGGTCTGAGCTCGTTCAGCAGAGGAGGAGGAGGAACAGCGGACACGACACGAACTCTCTCTCTCCTCTGCTGAAGCCCTCTCGTCGTGGCAGCAGCAGCAGCAGACCTCGACATTGGCACTTAGCTCCTGAACCACAGCGCTGCCACACGGCAAGAATACAATAGTGTATGGGTCCAGTGTTAGTCTATGGGTCCAGTGTTAGTCTATGGGTCCAGTGTTAGTGTATGGGTCTAGTTGTTAGTCTATGGGTCCAGTGTTAGTGTATGGGTCTAGTGTTAGTCTATGGGTCCAGTGTTAGTGTATGGGTCCAGTGTTAGTCTATGGGTTCCAGTGTTAGTGTATGGGTCTAGTGTTAGTCTATGGGTCCAGTGTTAGTCTATGGGTCCAGTGTTAGTGTATGGGTCCAGTGTTAGTCTATGGGTCCAGTGTTAGTGTATGGGTCCAGTGTTAGTCTATGGGTCCAGTGTTAGTCTATGGGTCCTGTGTTAGTGTATGGGTCCAGTGTTAGTCTATGGGTCAAGTGTTAGTCTATGGGTCCAGTGTTAGTGTATGGGTCCAGTGTTAGTCTATGGGTCCAGTGTTAGTCTATGGGTCCTGTGTTAGTGTATGGGTCCAGTGTTAATCTATGGGTCCAGTGTTAGTCTATGGGTCCAGTGTTAGTATATGGGTCCTGTGTTAGTGTATGGGTCCAGTGTTAGTCTATGGGTCCAGTGTTAGTCTATGGGTCCAGTGTTAGTGTATGGGGTCCAGTGTTAGTCTATGGGGCCAGTGTTAGTCTATGGGTCCAGTGTTAGTCTATGGGTCCTGTGTTAGTGTATGGGTCCAGTGTTAGTCTATGGGTCCAGTGTTAGTCTATGGGTACAGTGTTAGTCTATGGGTCCTGTGTTAGTGTATGGGTCCAGTGTTAGTCT
>NC_136312.1:5459375-5481840 GCF_964198595.1 Lampetra fluviatilis | reverse complement strand
CTCACACCACCGCGTCATCGCATAGAGGTTCGCCCCGTAGTCTTGTCCAGGAACACTGAGTTTTAAGGGTCCACACGGCGTTACGGCCGGTGCAATAGGGGTAAGATAAACAAAAAGTGCCGTGTCTATTTGTTTGTGTTTCTACCTCGTGATGGGACTTTGTCGGATGAACGTTGAGATTTAGAAAGGGCCACGGGGTGACCGACACGGTCTGGATTGGTCTGTAACAAGGTCGGCACTGATAAGGGGTTGACAGCCATGCAACTCTGTGAACCTTTCACTAATTTTTCTTATTATACCAGCCACCCCACTTTTATTGAGCACATCCAATTTGATTAATTCTGGGGTCAAAATAATGCAATTTCTACTTTTGAGTGCAAATGAAAGTGTCTGCAATGAGTTTTTTTTAAAACCTATTTTTTATTTTACCAGGTAAGACCCCACACGAAGCTGTTGTGTAGTTTTTTTTTATTTATTTCAGGAGCGACCCCGGCTATCAAAACGATCGCTGAACGGGAGTGACGGCTTATAATCATCATCATCATCACGTGGACATTTATAGCAGCAACCAAATAGTGTCAACGGCGAGACGTGGGTTCTAATTGTCGAGGGGAGGAACCGGAGAGACACGCAAACCCCAAATATACAGCAGCAGGCGTCAGGGTCGGGATCGAAACCACGACCTCCTGTACACCAGGCGAAGTAGTTAACATCTCCTAGCCACTGTGATGATGATGAGAGAGAGACACGCAGACTCCAAATATACAGCAGCAGCAGGCGTCATGGTCGGGATCGAAACCACGACCTCCTGTGTACCAGGCGAGGTCGTTGATAACGATTCTGTTCCTGCTACTTTTGATGATGATTCTGTTACTTTAGATATTGCTCATCTTGCTGATGATGCTGATGATGAGACAGACGCGAAATGATTTCAAGAAAAGTGAGAAATGCCACTCCACCACTCCCTACCCCCCTCTACCCCCACCCCCTATCCCCCTCTACCTCCACCCCTATCACCCCCACCCCCCTTTCTCCCCCACCCCCTATCCCCCTCTCCCCCCACCCCCTATCTCCCCCACCCATATCCCCCCCACCCCTATCCCCCCACCCCCCCACCCCTATCCCCCCATCACCCCCACCCCCTATCCCCCCCCACCCCCTATCCCCCTATTCCCCCCACCCATATCCCCCCCCACCCCTATTCCCCCACCCCCACCCCCTATTTCCCTCTACCCCCACCCCTCTACCCCCACCCTCTATCCCTCTCTACCCCCTTCTACCCCCTTCTACCCCCACCCCCCTACCCCCCGCAATCCCCACCCCCTATCACCCCCCACCATCTATCCTCCGCTACCCCCACCCCCGCCACCTATCCCCCTCCAATCCCCATCCCCTCAATCACGTGGGGTGCAGTAATTAGGATCTGGGTGGGGTCGTGTCTCCAGAGGGTTTAATAGGGCGGGGTGGGTGGGGGGAGGAGGGGGGAGATGGGTGAGTGGGTGATGGGTGAGTGGGTGGGTGGGTGGAGGAGGGGGCAGATGGGTGAGTGGGTGATTGAGTGATGGGTGAGTGGGTTAGTGGATGAGCGGGTAATGTAGTGGCTAAACTGGTGAGTGGGTGTGTGAGTGCACGGATATGCAGGGTGTAGGTTATTGGGTGAGTGGGGTAGTGGGTGAGTGGGATAGTGGGTGAGTGGATGAGCGAATGTGTAGGCGAGTGAGTGCGTGAATGAGCGGTTGAGTTATAGTGTCATAGTGGATGGCTGAATGAGTGCGGTGGTTGATGGATGAGTGAGTAGGTCAGTGGGTGGGTGAGTGGGTGAGGTGAGTGATCTGTGTTTGATTTGGTGAGTGTATGGAGGAGTGAGTGGGTTGGGTTTTTGGACGAGTGAGTGAGTGAGTGGGTGAGTGGATGGACGAGTCGGTGATTGGGTGAGTGAGTATGTGGGTGAGTGCATGGACGAGTCGGTGATTGTGTGAGTGAGTGGGTGGGTGAGTGAATGGACGAGTCTGTGATTGGGTGGGTTAGTGAGTGGGTGAGTGAATGGACGAGTCTGTGATTGGGTGGGTTAGTGAGTGGGTGAGTGGATGAACGAGTCTGTGATTGGGTGAGTGAGTGGGTGGGTTAGTGAGTGAGCGAGTGGATGGACGAGTTTGTGATTGAGTGAGTGGGTGATTGGGTGAGTGAGTGAGTGAGTTAGCGAGTGGGTGAGTGGATGAACGAGTCGGAGATTGGGTGAGTGAGTCGGTGGGTTAGTGAGTGGCTTAGTGGATGGACGAGTCTGTGATTGGGTGAGTGAGTCGGTGGGTTAGTGAGTGGGTTAGTGGATGAACGAGTCGGTGATTGGGTAAGTGAGTTGGTGGGTTAGCGAGTGGGTGAGTGGATGGACGAGTTGGTTATGGAGTAATTCGATGACCGAGCGATGGACTTAGTGGATGAGTGAGTGGCTTGATAGATTGGAGGTGAGTAGGGTGGATGGTAAGTTTAAGACAGGGGGGGAGGAGGGTGAGAGGGGGAGGGGTGAGAGGGGGGTTAATTAAAACAAAGGCGACGGCGAGAAGAATGCGTCGGTGCTGGTGTTTGTTTAAGGGCAGACATCAGCCAGAGTGGCGTCTTCCTCAGCAGAGCCTCTCTTCAAACAGCGACGTCGCTCCTCCTCCTCCCCTAGCCCCGCACCCAGACCCTCAAACACCACCACCACCTTCATCATCTTCAGCACCACCACAACAACACCAACCATCGTCTGTACCCTGACTCCCCTCCAAGCAGCAACAAACCGTCAATTAGTGAGCGGGATGAGAGAGTGAGCGGGTGACAGAGTGAGCGAGTGAGAGAGTGAGTGAGTGAGCGGGGTGAGTGAGAGGGTGAGTGAGAGGGTGAGTGAGTGGGTGAGTGAGAGAGTGAGTGAGAGGGTGAGTGAGAGGGTGAGTGAGAGGGTGAGAGAGTGAGTGACTGAGCGGGTTGAGTGAGAGGGTGGGTGAGAGGGTGAGTGAGAGAGTGAGTGAGAGGGTGAGTGAGAGGGTGAGTGAGAGGGTGAGTGAGTGAGCGGGGTGAGTGAGAGGGGTGAGTGAGAGGGTGAGTGAGAGGGTGAGTGAGAGGGTGAGTGAGAGGGTGAGTGAGTGGGTGAGTGAGAGGGTGAGTGAGAGGGTGAGTGAGCGGGGTGAGCGAGAGGGTGAGCGAGAGGGTGAGCGAGAGGGTGAGTGAGAGGGTGAGTGAGTGGGTGAGTGAGAGGGTGAGTGAGAGGGTGAGTGAGAGGGTGAGTGAGAGGGTGAGTGAGTGGGTGAGTGAGAGGGTGAGTGAGTGGGTGAGTGAGCGGGGTGAGCGAGAGGGTGAGCGAGAGGTTGAGCGAGAGGTTGAGCGAGAGGGTGAGCGAGAGGGTGAGTGAGAGGGTGAGCGAGAGGGTGAGCGAGAGGGTGAGCGAGAGGTTGAGCGAGAGGGTGAGCGAGAGGGTGAGCGAGAGGGTGAGCGAGAGGGTGAGCGAGAGGGTGAGCGAGAGGGTGAGCGAGAGGGTGAGCGAGAGGGTGAGCGAGAGGGTGAGCGAGAGGGTGAGCGAGAGGGTGAGCGAGAGGGAGAATGAGTGTGGAATAAGTGAGAGAAAGAGAATGAGCGAGCGGGCGAGATGGTCGTGGTGGAGTGGGGGTAGTGAATGAGTGGGGAGCGGTGGCACAGTGGTGAGCGCACTGCGCGACGAGCCCCTGCGACTCGAGTTGAATTCTCGCTCACGACCGAATATTTTGAACCGGTCCTGGGCCCCCCGTAGGTCGACTCGGCCTTAAACGGTTGTCCGGCGCTGCGGTGCGTCTACATCAGCACCGGGGAGACAAAGACGGCCGGGCGTGGTTCTGGCACGTGTGCTGTACAAAGACAAAGACCCCCCCCCCCCTGAAAAGCCTTACATACCTTTGGGGCAAGTACTGTTAGCGAGCACCCATGAAGGTCGGCGCGGCACACGAGGGGGTGGGTGGCCAACACCACGCCTGGCCGCCTTTGTTTCCCAAGTGGCGATGTTTACACACCGCACCAGGTACTCATTTGAGGCTGAGTTGACCTAAAGGAGTCCCATGAGGGGTTCAGATAAACGTCACTGGTGTTGACCGTGAGCGGGAATCGAACTCGGGCCGCCGGGTTCGCAGCGCAACACTGACACACAGACACTGACACACACAGTCACTGACACACACACAGTCACTGACACACACAGTCACACACACACACTGACACACACACAGTTACACACACATCACTGACGCACACACACAGACACTGTCACATACACTGACACACAGACACTGACACACAGACACACACTGACACACACACAGGCACTGTCACACACAGACACTGACACACACACAGACACTGTCACACACACACAGACACTGACACACACACACAGTCACTGACACACACAGTCACACACACACACTGACACACAGTCACACACACACACTGACACACACAGACACTGACACACACACACACAGACACTCACTACGAACCTTGCCAACGCCCATCCCCTCCTCCGCACAGGTGCGCATTGCACGGGTCACCTGGGAGGTAAACGGTGTTCGTTTTAACCCCCAATTAATGCATTAGGGGTCATCATCAGCAGCAGCATCAGCATCAGCCACGCTTTGGATCGTGATTCCCCGGATCGCCCGAGGGTGCAAGCAATTACCTGCGCCCACGTTGTAATTGAATCGGCCCTCCCATTCAGAATGTCCATCGATCAGTTTGCCCGAATTTCTAGCCTTTCTAGAGCGTCGTTCACATTCACATCGATCAGTTTGCCCGGATGTCCAGACCTTCTAGAACTTCGTTCACATTTACATCGATCAGTTTGCCCGGATGTCCAGACCTTCTAGAACTTCGTTCACATTTACATCGATCAGTTTGCCCGGATGTCCAGCCCTTCTAGAACTTCGTCAACATTTACATCGATCAGTTTACCCGGATGTCCAGCCCTTCTAGAACTTCGTCAACATTCACATCGATCAGTTTACCCGGATGTCCAGCCCTTCTAGAACTTCGTCAACATTCACATCGATCAGTTTACCCGGATGTCCAGCCCTTCTAGAACTTCGTCAACATTCACATCGATCAGTTTACCCGGATGTCCAGACCTTCTAGAACTTCGTTCACATTTACATCGATCAGTTTGCCCGGATGTCCAACCCTCAAAGAACATGGCCACCGGTCAGCCACTCAGCCACAATCATCATCTCTAATAAGCTGTATAAAGCTGCAACTGTTTACCGTATTGAATTCATTAATTCATTCACATCCCTGTTTTCACTGCTGGATAGGGGCCGAATCCATTCAGCGTGTACGTGTCTGTCCGGGGTTGTCAGCAGAGCCAAATGGTACAACTGAAAAGCCACCGGGCACGCAAATCTAAAACTAAATTTTCATTTCGATTTAAAGCTTTCGTGACTGCAGGGATTCATCTTCATGGTTCTTTCGGTAAAGTCACGTAGAAGGGAAGTAATACATTAATAAAAATAAAACAATAAATAATTCTTCACCTGAGGACGGCTGCTTGCGTTGTGGCCGAAACGTCGTGAGAATTATTTTATTATGTTTTATTTTTATTATTGTATTACTTCCCTTCTACGTGACTTTACCGAAAGAACCAAGAAGATAAATTTCCATTGTACCAGGCAAGGGCCCGACATTGAGTTGCTACGTCGCTATGTTTGTTTAGAAGCGACTTGCCCATTACAAAATGATATCTCAACCAAGCGGCTTGCCATCATCATCATCGTCGTCATCACGATCACGTGGAAATGTAATAGCGGGCAGCCAAAATACCCTAAACGCACACTTCGATTCTTACTTCGGATGGTGGTGGGGGGTGGTGGTGGGTGGTGGGGGATGGTGGTGGTGGGGGGTGGTGGTGGTGGGGGGTGGTGGTGGTGGGGGGTGGTGGGTGGTGGTGGGGGGTGGTGGTGGGGGATGGTGGTGGGGGGTGGTGGTGGGGGATGGTGGTGGGGGATGGTGGTGGGGGGTGGTGGGGGGTGGTGGTGGTGGGGGGTGGTGGTGGGAGGTGGGTGGTGGTGGGAGGTGGGTGGTGGTGGTGGGGGGTGGTGGTGGGGGGTGGTGGTGGTGGGGGGGGGGGGTGGTGGTGGGGGGGGGGTGGTGGTGGGGGGGGGGGTGGTGGTGGGGGGGTGGTGGTGGGGGGTGGTGGTGGGGGGTGGTGGGGGGTGGTGGGGGTGGTGGTGGGGGGTGGTGGGGGTGGGTGGTGGTGGTGGGGGGTGGTGGTGGGGGGTGGTGGTGGGGGGTGGTGGGGGTGGGTGGGGGTGGTGGGGGTGGACAGGTAAACCAGAAAGACCTCTGAACAGCAGCAGCAGCAGCCACAAGGCATAACGCGGCAGGAGCATTGGAAGCCACCGTAGGAGAGACAGAGAAAGATGCGGGTTGCTCTTCTTGGTTCTTTCGGTAAAGTCACGTGGAAGGGAAATATTTAATAATGTTTTATTTTTTATTATTTTATTATTTCCCTTCTACGTGACTTTACCGAAAGAACCAAGAAGATGAATCCCTGCGGTCACGAAAGCTTTAAATCGAAATTTAAGCGGGTTGTTTTTGTATTTTCGCCCTCCAAAGGCCGTCAGGCGGGAGGAGAGCTGAACACGCGCTGTGTTTTGTTCTCGATCCAGGAGGACCGACACGGAGTCGCAGGCGCTCTCGTTGTGCAGGAAGAGGTTCAGCAGCCACACCTGGGGCTCTCGGACCATTCACGATGGTGCCTTGCGATGTACAGGGTGGTCCAGATGTCTTGTCACCCCCCAATTAAATTCTCTTAAATTTAATAAATTCTAAAAATCACGACGTTTCGGAGGCAACACAAGTCTCCGTCATCAGGTGGGACCGTCACAGCCAGATTTGCTGCATAAGATTTGCTGCACTTCATGCACTTTATGCAGCAAATCTGTCTGTGACGGTCCCACCTGAAGACGGAGACTTGTGTTGCCTCCGAAACGTCGTGATTTTTTTTTTATTTTTATTAATTTTAATTTTATTTTTTACCTACGTGACTTTACCGAAAGAACTAAGAGTATGAACCCTTGCAGTCACAAAAGCTTCAAATCTAGAATTAATATATTCTGTTTGAAGGGAAAGCTCGTTTAGAACATAAATGGATAGGCCAAAGGAAAACAAATTTGGGGGTCAAATAATTAATTGAGGTGGCGGGGGGGGGGGGTCACAATACATCTGGACCACCCCTTGCGCGAGGGAGCAACGCTCTCTTCCCCGTGCAGGAAGAACGAGATGGAGATGAGTCCCGTACAGATGGAGGAGGACGGCAAGTCGCCTGCTTGCTGTGACTATCCTTCTCCTGGCGAGCCAGGGGTACGGAATCTGTGTGTGAGTGCGGTGATCCACCTACCCTAGCCGCCGCTGCTGCTGCTGATGCTGCTGCTGCTGCAGATGCTGCTGCTGCAGATGCTGCTGCTGCTGCAGATGCTGCTGCTACTGCTGCTGCTACTGCAGCTGCTACTTCTGCTGCTGCTGCTACTACTGCTGCTGCTACTGCTGCAGCTGCTGCTGCTACTACTGCTGCTGCTGCTGCTGCTACTGCTGCTGCTGCTACTGCTGCTGCTGCTACTGCTGCTGCTGCTGCTGCTACTACTGCTGCTGCTACTGCTGCAGCTGCTGCTACTGCTGCTGCTGCTGCTGCTGCTACTACTGCTGCTGCTACTGCTGCAGCTGCTGCTACTACTGCTGCTGCTGCTGCTGCTACTGCTGCTGCTGCTGCTGCTACTACTGCTGCTGCTACTGCTGCTGCTACTACTGCTGCTGCTACTGCTGCAGCTGCTGCTACTGCTGCTGCTGCAGTTGCTCCTGCTGCTGCTGCTGCCGCTGCTGCTGCTGCCTCCACAGCGCTGATGCGCTTCTGCGGCCGTCTGGAACGCTCTTCCTCCGCACATTAGGATAGCCACTGGGAGCTACGCACTTTTAAATGATCACAGATTGAAAACCCATTTTTTTGTACGGTAACTTTTTGTTGTTGTCCTTCCTCCCCTCCCCTGCACCTCCAATTAGCGCCGTTGGATACGTACGGTGCGAAAGAAGTTCAACGAATGCACGTGGCAGCCACAGGCAGTCACGTGTAGCAGCGTGGCCGTCACCGCCGCCGTCATCACCCGGCATGATGAGGGCCATTGAAGGATTTTGTAAGCGTCGCTTTGAAGTTCCAAGTTGCTCACATCGGCTCTGGCGAGATGTTAACTACCTCGCCTGGTATGCAGGAGGTCGTGGATTCGATCCCGATCCTGACGCCTGCTGCTGTGTATTTGAAGTTTGCGCGTCTCTCTCTCCCCGTGGTCGCGTGGATTTTTCTCCCGGTCCTCCGGCCCCCCCCCCTCCACATTTAGAATCAACATCACGCGTTTAGAGTAATTTGGCCGTCATAAATGTCCACAACTTTGATGATGATAAACTACTTCGTTTGAGCTATCACTCGCGATAGCCAGCTCGCTAGTGGGAACTAGCTCCTTACCTCGGGTGGGGCCCCTTACCGGTCAAAATCTGAACTAGTTTTGAATACATTTCTTAAAGTTTGATCATGGTGAAGGGAGGTGGGTGGGGGTGGTGGTAGTTTTAAGAAATCCGCATCGTTGCTTCACACCTTCCTCTCCGGGTGATTGAATCGAACCGGCGACTTCTGGATCGCAAGTCCAGTGCGTTCCTGCTGCTGCTGCTCCTGCTGCTGCTGCTGCTCCTGCTGCTGCTGCTGCTGCTCCTGCTGCTGCTGCTGCTCCTGCTGCTGCTGCTGCTGCTCCTGCTGCTGCTGCTGCTGCTGCTCCTGCTGCTGCTGCTGCTGCTCCTGCTGCTGCTGCTGCTGCTGACGCCAACACACCACGGCAGCACCCCTGCAAGACGTAGCCTTGGTCAGAGTTCATTCACAGTCGCGCTAACCATTGCGCCACCGCTCCTCCTTCCCCCCCTCCCTCCCTCCCTCCTACTCCTCTACCTGTGTGCATGCATAGCCGGAGTTGAACTCTGCAGGAATGGCTATGGTACGCATCACTGCTCAGCCACACGAGGTGAGTTACAAATAGCAGAGGGGGGAGGGGGGGGAGGGGAGTGCTGAGTGACATGAGCTGACTCCATATCAGCGCATTCCTTGTCACCGTCCCCCGTGTATGATGGCTAGGAGATGATAACTACCTCGCCCGGTGTGCAGGAAGTCGTGGGTTCGATCCCGATCCTGACGCTTGCTGTACAGTTGGAGTCTGCGTCTCTCTCTCTCATCATCATCATGGTGGCTAGGAGATGTTAACTACCTCGCCCGGTGTGCAGGAAGTCGTGGGTTCGATCCCGACCCTGGCGTTTGCTGTACAGTTGGAGTTTGCGTGTCTCTCTCTCTCAGCATCATCACGATGGCTAGGAGATGTTAACTACCTCGCCCGGTGTGCAGGAAGTCGTGGGTTCGATCCCGACTACATCCCCCCCAATATTCAAATATGCTCAAAATGTCCCCCCCAAAATATATTGCTATAAAATATATTTCTGTTTATATGATTGTGGTTATGGTTGTACTTGATTAATCCCTAATCTCTGCAATTACATACAATGAAACAAGAAAAGGTAAAAAAGAAAAAAACAGAGCAATGTAATACAATACACTATTAGACATTACTGTAAAAGTCCATCCTATGTGTTAGCGAATTTTGTAATATTTTAGGCAGGAAACGGCAGGAAATTCGTTTTCAAATTTAGATTTGGTCCCCCCCAATGTTGACTCCACGGCTACGGCCTTGCAGCGCTGTGAAGTCAGCGGCGAGGGTTGGCGGATCACCGCACGCACACAAACACACAGATGTTGTTGCGAAACTTCCCTTTTCCCGAGGGCGTCGAGGAGTAAGCTGTACCCTCTGGCTGGCCAGGAGAAGGCCCAGGACACCGTAGTGTGGGCTCATCGCCATCTGAAAAATTAATTTGGAGCTTTCGTGACTGCAGGAATTATTTTTTGGTTCTTTCGGTAAAGTCACGTATAAAGATAAAATAATGAATTAAATACTAGCATACGACGTTTCGATTGCAACACAAGCACTCATCATCAGGTATAAATTAAATAGAAACGCAAATCTAGTATACTTATAAATGTAATGTAATTCAACAGAGAGTCGGATAACATAACAGTCAACACCCTACCTGGTTGATTACGTTCTTCCTGAGAATGCTAAATTTGAGAGAGAGAGATCAAACACAGAACCAGAGACATATAGACAGACATATAAGCAGACAGATATCACAGAGATACATAGAGAGAGAACAAACATAGGCACACAGAGAAACCACGCCTCTGTGTCGAGGCCTTAAATAGAGAGAGGGGGCGGGGGGCATCTGTTTATTCCGTCTGGGCGGGGATCGAGCGTTGCTCCCTTCTCTCTCTCTCGCGCGCAAGGCGAGGGGTTTTTTTCTCGGGGTGCTCCGGGTTTCGCCCACAGTACAGCAAGTTGACTAAGCGCCATGTGTTTCTATCTCAACTAAAAACTAAACTATTTCTTCGTTGACCAGGTAAGGCCTCACTGAGCTATACAATTACACTGGTCAACACACTTTTTCTGGCATAAGGTATTCCAACGGTTTTAATGTAATTTTGGGGTGCTGATTCCAAATCTGGCATCAGTTTTTGTCTATCACATCCGGTTTTTGAGATATTTAATATTGCATTTTTAATGAAAACTGCAGAAGAAAAATATTAAATAAATGTGGGTATCTACATAAAATTATATTATAAACACACTATCCTAAAAATACAGCACCATATTTTAACACTAAAGCAGTCACTGACTCGCAACATCTTGCAATCATAAGTGACAGAGTTAATTTCGGGTAAAATCAATGAAAATGGGGTATGCCGATAGCATAAAAATGAGATGTGATAGAGCAAATCTGAGATCAGATTTGGAATCTGCACCCTGAAATCAGCTGCAAAAGTCCAGGCCAGAAAAAAATATTTGTTTTTGTTTTCTTGGTTTTTTCGGTAAAGTCACGTCGAAGGGAAGTAATAAAATAATAAAAATAAAACATAATAAAATAATTCTCACGACGTTTCGGCTACAACGCAAGCAGCCGTCAATTTAGCATATTAATATGCTAAATTCCTCTTGATATGCACATTCTTTTGTTAAGGCGCTCTTCTTCCACCTCCAACCCAGCTTATATATAAGCTCCTAGCTTGGCAGTGTCTCATTCTTCACCTGAAGACGGCTGCTTGCGTTGTAGCCGAAACGTCGTGAGAATTATTTAATTATGTTTTATTTTTATTATTGTATTACTTCCCTTCTACGTGACTTTACCGAAAAAACCAAGAAGATGAATCCCTGCAGTCACGAAAGCTTTAAATCGAATTTTGTTGTTGTTGTTGTCCAGTGTTATTTTTATAGAAGCCACCTGCACACAAATAACAGCTCAACGAAAGTGTATTATCATCACGTGGACATTTATAGCAGCCAAACACTCTAAGCGCGTGTTTCTAAATGTTTCCATCCCCATCTGTAACCGGGAATCGAGCGTTGCTCCCTTCTCTCTCGCGCGCAAGGCGTGGGGTTTTTTTTTCTCTCCGGGTGCTCAGTTTCCTCCCCACGTGAACAATAATACTAATAAACACAACTCATCATTCATCGCCTGAAACCGTCTTACAAATAAACACTTCGATGTAGCGGCAGGACCGCTCCTGGAAACGACTCCGACGATTCGTTGCGACTGTCATCAATAAAAAGTTCAACAAAACCCCCCCACACACTGCGTCTGTGTGTCCGTGTGAATGTGTAGTGGGGAGCGGTGGGCGTGGTGGTTAGCGCTTCGCTGCGCTCCGTAAACCCCCGCGACTCGGGTTCGATTCCCGCTCACGGCCAACACCGGTGACGATGATCTGAACCGGTCATGGGCCTCCCCTAGGTCGACTCCGCCTCAAATGAGCACCTGGTGCGATGTGTAAAGATCGATAGAGGGACCCGTAGACTCGCAGCGTACGCTTGTAAATGAGACTATCAAGGTATCTTTAGTTCTCACCTGGTTCAACAAAATCAACTTGAACACACCGACGGACTCACGCAGAGACCCACAGACTCACGCAGAGACCCACGGACTCACGCAGAGACCCACGGACTCGCACAGAGACCCATCGACTCATGCAGAGACCCACAGACTCGCGCAGAGACTCGCGGACTCACACAGAGACCCACGGACTCACACAGAGACCCACAGACTCACACAGAGACCCACATACTCACACAGAAACCCACAGACTCACAGAAAAGACCCACAGACTCACGCAGAGACCCACGGACTCACACAGAGACCCACCGACTCGCGCAGAGACCCACGGACTCACGCAGAGACTCACGGACTCACGCAGAGACCCACAGACTCACACAGAAACCCACAGACTTACGCAGAGACCCACAGACTCACACAGAGACCCACCGACTCGCGCAGAGACCCACCGACTCGCGCAGAGACCCACGGACTCACACAGAAACCCACAGACTTACGCAGAGACCCACAGACTCACACAGAAACCCACAGACTCACGCAGAGTCCCACAACCTCACACAGAGACCCACGGACTCACGCAGAGTCCCACAACCTCACACAGAGACCCATAGACTCACACAGAGATCCACAGACTCACACAGAGACCCACAGACTCACGCAAAGACCCACGGACTCACGCAGAGACACACGGACTCACGCAGAGTCCCACAACCTCACACAGAGACCCACAGACTCACACCGAGACCCACAGCCTCACGCAGAGACCCACAGACTCACACAGAAACCCACAGACTTACGCAGAGACCCACAGACTCACGCAGAGACTCACCGACTCACGCAGAGACTCACAGACTCACACATAAACCCACGAACTCACACAGAGACCCACGGACTCACGCAGAGAGACTCACGCAGAGACCCACGGACTATCGCGGAGCCCGAAGCGACTCTTTACGTTGGTTTCGACCTTCCAGTGTCTCATCGGCAGTGTCACCCCCAACACGAGCGGCGTGCCCAATGTTTACGGGCGAGACCCCCCCCACCCCCACCCCCCTACCCCCCCCCCACCCCCCTTAGATATGGACCCCGAGTCGCCCCCGTGACGTCTCCGCGGGGATTGTTTGTTGCCATTCGGGTTTATTTTGTCCTCCAGGCGCCGGGGTGTCCACGTGGGGTGGCGGCGGCGGCACGGCCGCTCCTGACGCCAGGGGGGAGGGGGTGGGGGGGTGGGAGATGGGTGGGAGGGACACTGGGAGGGGGTGATGGGGGGTGGTGGAGGCAAGGTGGGAGGGGGATAGGGAGCGAGACGAGGAGGAGGTGGGGAGGAATTGGGGGGGTCCAGGAAGGGAGGCTGGACAGCGCCGCGCGTGTGGGAGTCAGGGATGGAAGTGGGGGGGGGGCGGTGGTGCAGCGGTTAGCGCGACGCTGCGTTACGAACCCGGCGACGCGGAGTCTCGAACAATCTCTCACGGCCACCCACACCGGTGGCGATTATTTGAACCGGTTTCGGGGCTTCCGCTAGGTCGGCTCGGCCTCAAATGAGTAGCCTGGCGCGGTGGTCGGGAGACACAAAGGCGGCCGGGCGTGGTGTTGGCCACCCACCCCCTCGAGTGCCGTGCCGGCCTTCATAGGTGCTCGCTAACAGCACTTGCCCCAACAGCCTGTTGAGGCTATACGGGGGCGGCGGCGGCTGGGTGGGGGAACTTTTGATTGAAGGGGTTGAGAGAGGGAGGGAGGTCGACTGGGAGACTGGGAGGGTGGGACTAGGGGAGGGGGAGTAGGAGGGAGGGAGTCGGAGGGAGGGCTCTGGATATAATATCTGTGCTCGCGACCTGGGCAGGCGCGCTGGGCTGTGAACTTAGCAAGAGTCGGAAGAGAGTCAGGGAGGGAGAGAGGGAGAGAGGCAGGGAGGGAGAGAGGCAGGGAGGGAGAAGGGAGGATCACAGGGAGAGGCAGGCAGGGAGGAGGAGGGCACGGTGGTGAAGAGAGAGAGAGTTTGAGCGCGGCGGGGAAAGAGTGCGAGTGAGGGGGGGAGAGGTTCAAGGGAGGTTCGAGTGAGAAAAGAGGGCGATCAAGAGAGAGAGGGGAGAGAGAGCGGGTTTGGTTGGTGGGGGGGTGGTGAAGCAATAGGGAAAGGCGAGCGGAAAGCGAGAGGAAGGAAAGAGAAAGAGAGGAAACTCCGTTTCTGCTTCTCTCGGTTTCATAAGAGAACTCCGTGTCGGTGTTTGGTAGCAAAACAACAACAACAACAACAACCAAACAACCAACCACCACCAATACCTCCCCGTTTCTCAATTCCACGTTTCCTCCTGGAGCCGCCGTGCGAGAGAGGTCAGTCCGGGTCTCGTTGACTCGCGTTTGAATGATTCTATTCGGAACGGAGCGAAGCGGTGATGTTGTTCATGTAGCGATGTGACGTGGTTGATGTTGTTGATGTAGCGATGTGACGTGGTTGATGTTGTTGATGTAGCGATGTGATGTGGTTGATGTTGTTGATGTAGCGATGTGACGTGGTGATGCAGCTGAGAGCTTTCCCCCTCTGTCGTTCATTCATTGATCGCACGGGAAAGAGTTGCCGAACGAATTGCGGAACGAATGAAGCCGATGTCGTGCCCGTGTCGTTCTTCCGAATGCGCGATGATGTTTTGGGCGCCGCGGTGGCTAGGAGATGTTAACTACTGAGAGAGAGAGAGACACGCAAACTCCAAATATACAGCAGCAGGCGTCAGGGTCGGGATCGAACCCGCGACCTCCTGCACACCAGGCGAGGTAGTCAACATCTCCTAGCCACCGTGATGATGATGATGAGAGAGAGAGAGACACGCAAACTCCAAATATACAGCAGCAGGCGTCAGGGTCGGAGTCGAACCCGCGACCTCCTGCACACCAGGCGAGGTAGTTAACATCTCCTAGCCACCGTGATGATGATGAGAGAAAGAGAGACACGCAAACCCCAAATATACAGCAGCAGGCATCAGGGTCGGGATCGAGCCCACGACCTCCTGTATACCATCATCATCACGGTGGCTAGGAGATGTTAACTACATCGCTTGGTGTGCAGGAGGTCGTGGGTTCGATCCCGACCCTGACGCCTACTGCTGTATATTTGGAGTTTGCGTGTCTCTCTCTCTCCCCGTGGTCGCGTGGATTTTTCTCCGGGTTCCTCTGTTTCCCACCGCCTCATCCCCTCAACATTTAGAATCAACATCCACGCGTTCTGAGTAATTGTCTGCTGTTGTAAGTTTCCGCGTGACCATGATGATGATGAGGCAGTCGCCACTTCCGTTGAGCTGAGCATTTGTGATCGCCGGCTTCGCTTCTGACAAAAAAAGAGCTATTTTAGCAGCTCAACCTTACCTGGTACAATAAAAAATGTACCCGTAAAAACAAAGTTTTTCACTATAAATCCTTTATATGCGTGGCGGCTAGAGTCCTCTCGTCCTCTGGCTTGAGATGGCTGCCACCTATGGGTCAGATGATTGCCTGCCACCATTAAGCAATTGGTAATTAAATATAATTTATTTTTTCCTAAAAAGTGTAAAATTTTGGAAAAACATTTTTCACGAACATAAATTGTCACGCACAACGAGTCTGTGTGCAATATATCAGCTTGATTGGATCACGGGAAGTGGGTTAAAAAACGACCGAAAGATTTGCACGGTGGTAAGCGCGCAAGCAAGCAAGTGAACTTAATATAAAGGATTTTAAAAAAAACACTTAGTTTAGTTTCATCGTTGAGTTATGTTTGGGTGAGTTATTGACGTTCGGCGTTGAGGTTGCTAAGCACGGCTCACATCGGGATGTTATTTTGGCGTCCTCTGGTCTAACACCGTTTGAGATTTGGCTCGAAAGAAAACTGACTCTGGTGTGGACCAATCAGTTTCAAAGACAATGCATCATCATATACTATCAGAGTATTTTTTTTGTTTACATTCTGACCACATGTATTGTGGTTAACGCAGACATGATTCCTCGTTAAAGGTTTCAGTTTGGTGTCTTAACATTTTAACACAGGTTAAATTTCGATTTAAAGCTTTCGTGACTGCAAGGATTCATCTTCTTGGTTCTTTCGGTAAAGTCACGTAGAAGGAAAATAATAAAAATAAAACATAATAAAATAATTCGCACGACGTTTCGGCCACAACGTAAGCAAGCAGCCGTCTTCAAGTGGAGAACAGGTCTCGACATACCTGGCCGAAACGTCGTGAGAATTATTTTATTATGTTTTATTTTTTTTATTTTCCTTCTACGTGACTTTACCGAAAGAACCAAGAAGATCTTAACACAGCTGTTTTGTTGCCAGAAAAAAGGGAAAACCGATTCTCATATTGCCTTAATTGTTTCGCTGGCAGGGCAGGATCGGCCCATTTTATCCCTTCTCGCGAAACACTTAGCCCCCCCCCTGCCCGCTCCTCCTGCACGCCGCCCAAAGTCACCCACGAGTGAACCGAGTGAGTCCACCTCGCCTCCTCCCCGCGAAGCCTCGTTCGTGATGAGCGCACGTGTGCCCCGGTGGGGGAGCGGTGGGTTTAGCGCGCGCTGGGTCTAGCTGGGTCTGTAGTACGCTGGGTCTAGCTGGGTCTATAACGCGCTGGGTCTCGCTGGGTCTATAACACACTGGGTCTAGCTGGGTCTGTAGCACGCTGGGTCTCGCTAGGTCTACAACGCGCTGGGTCTCGCTGGGTCTATAACGTGCTGGGTCTAGCTGGGTCTCGCTGGGTCTATAACGTGCTGGGTCTAGCTGGGTCTACAACGCGCTGGGTCTAGCTGGGTCTACAACGCGCTGGGTCTAGCTGGGTCTATAACGCGATGGGTCTAGCTGGGTCTACAACGCGCTGGGTCTGGCTAGGTCTACAACGCGCTGGGTCTCGCTGGGTCTACAACGCGCTGGGTCTACACCGCGCTGGGTCTAGCTGGGTCTACAACGCGCTGGGTCTAGCTAGGTCTACACCGCGCTGGGTCTAGCTGGGTCTACAACGCGCTGGGTCTAGCTAGGTCTACACCGCGCTGGGTCTAGCTGGGTCTACAACGCGCTGGGTCTAGCTAGGTCTACACCGCGCTGGGTCTCGCTGGGTCTATAACGCGATGGGTCTAGCTGGGTCTACAACGCGCTGGGTCTAGCTGGGTCTACAACGCGCTGGGTCTAGCTAGGTCTACACCGCGCTGGGTCTCGCTGGGTCTATAACGCGATGGGTCTAGCTGGGTCTACAACGCGCTGGGTCTAGCTGGGTCTACAACGCGCTGGGTCTACACCGCGCTGGGTCTAGCTGGGTCTACAACGCGCTGGGTCTAGCTAGGTCTACACCGTGCTGGGTCTAGCTAGGTCTACAACGCGCTGGGTCTAGCTGGGTCTACAACGTGATGGGTCTAGCTAGGTCTACAACGCGCTGGGTCTAGCTGGGTCTACAACGTGATGGGTCTAGCTAGGTCTACAACGCGCTGGGTCTAGCTAGGTCTACAACGAGCTGGGTCTAGCTGGGTCTATAACGCGCTGGGTCTAGCTAGGTCTACAACGCGCTGGGTCTAGCTGGGTCTATAACGCGCTGGGTCTAGCTAGGTCTACAACGCGCTGGGTCTAGCTGGGTCTACAACGCGCTGGGTCTACACCGCGCTGGGTCTAGCTGGGTCTACAACGCGCTGGGTCTAGCTAGGTCTACACCGCGCTGGGTCTAGCTGGGTCTACAACGCGCTGGGTCTAGCTAGGTCTACACCGCGCTGGGTCTAGCTAGGTCTACAACGCGCTGGGTCTAGCTGGGTCTACAACGTGATGGGTCTAGCTAGGTCTACAACGCGCTGGGTCTAGCTAGGTCTACAACGCGCTGGGTCTAGCTGGGTCTATAACGCGCTGGGTCTAGCTAGGTCTACAACGCGCTGGGTCTATAACGCGCTGGGTCTAGCTAGGTCTACAACGCGCTGGGTCTATCTGGGTCTACAACGCGCTGGGTCTAGCTGGGTCTACAACGCGCTGGGTCTACACCGCGCTGGGTCTAGCTGGGTCTACAACGCGCTGGGTCTAGCTAGGTCTACACCGCGCTGGGTCTAGCTGGGTCTACAACGCGCTGGGTCTAGCTAGGTCTACACCGCGCTGGGTCTAGCTAGGTCTACAACGCGCTGGGTCTAGCTGGGTCTACAACGTGATGGGTCTAGCTAGGTCTACAACGCGCTGGGTCTAGCTGGGTCTACAACGTGATGGGTCTAGCTAGGTCTACAACGTGATGGGTCTAGCTAGGTCTATAACGCGCTGGGTCTAGCTGGGTCTATAACGTGATGGGTCTAGCTGGGTCTACAACGCGCTGGGTCTAGCTGGGTCTACAACGTGATGGGTCTAGCTAGGTCTACAACGCGCTGGGTCTAGCTGGGTCTATAACGCGCTGGGTCTATAGCGCGCTGGGTCTAGCTGGGTCTATAACGCGCTGGGTCTAGCTGGGTCTATAACGCGCTGGGTCTAGCTGGGTCTATAACGCGCTGGGTCTAGCTGGGTCTATAACGCGCTGGGTCTAGCTGGGTCTACAACGTGATGGGTCTAGCTAGGTCTACAACGCGCTGGGTCTAGCTGGGTCTATAACGCGCTGGGTCTAGCTGGGTCTATAACGCGCTGGGTCTATAACGCGCTGGGTCTAGCTGGGTCTAGCTGGGTCTACAACGCGCTGGGTCTATAGCGCGCTGGGTCTAGCTGGGTCTATAACGCGCTGGGTCTATAACGCGCTGGGTCTAGCTGGGTCTAGCTGGGTCTATAACGCGCTGGGTCTATAGCGCGCTGGGTCTAGCTGGGTCTATAACGCGCTGGGTCTATAGCGCGCTGGGTCTAGCTGGGTCTACAACGCGCTGGGTCTAGCTGGGTCTAGCTGGGTCTACAACGCGCTGGGTCTAGCTGGGTCTAGCTGGGTCTACAACGCGCTGGGTCTATAACACGCTGGGTCTAGCTGGGTCTACAGCGCGCTGGGTCTAGCTGGGTCTACAACGCGCTGGGTCTATAACGCGATGGGTCTAGCTGGGTCTATAACGCGCTGGGTCTACAACGCGCTGGGTCTACAACGCGCTGGGTCTAGCTGGGTCTATAACGCAATGGGTCTAGCTGGGTCTACAACGCGCTGGGTCTAGCTGGGTCTACAACGCGCTGGGTCTAGCTGGGTCTACAACGCGCTGGGTCTATAACGCGATGGGTCTAGCTGGGTCTATAACGCGCTGGGTCTACAACGCGCTGGGTCTACAACGCGCTGGGTCTAGCTGGGTCTACAACGCGCTGGGTCTAGCTGGGTCTACAGCGCGCTGGGTCTAGCTGGGTCTACAGCGCGCTGGGTCTAGCTGGGTCTACAACGCGCTGGGTCTACAACGCGCTGGGTCTAGCTGGGTCTACAACGCGCTGGGTCTAGCTGGGTCTACAACGTGATGGGTCTAGCTAGGTCTACAACGTGATGGGTCTAGCTAGGTCTATAACGCGCTGGGTCTAGCTGGGTCTATAACGTGATGGGTCTAGCTGGGTCTACAACGCGCTGGGTCTAGCTGGGTCTACAACGTGATGGGTCTAGCTAGGTCTACAACGCGCTGGGTCTAGCTGGGTCTATAACGCGCTGGGTCTATAGCGCGCTGGGTCTAGCTGGGTCTATAACGCGCTGGGTCTAGCTGGGTCTATAACGCGCTGGGTCTAGCTGGGTCTATAACGCGCTGGGTCTAGCTGGGTCTATAACGCGCTGGGTCTAGCTGGGTCTACAACGTGATGGGTCTAGCTAGGTCTACAACGCGCTGGGTCTAGCTGGGTCTATAACGCGCTGGGTCTAGCTGGGTCTATAACGCGCTGGGTCTATAACGCGCTGGGTCTAGCTGGGTCTAGCTGGGTCTACAACGCGCTGGGTCTATAGCGCGCTGGGTCTAGCTGGGTCTATAACGTGCTGGGTCTATAACGCGCTGGGTCTAGCTGGGTCTAGCTGGGTCTATAACGCGCTGGGTCTATAGCGCGCTGGGTCTAGCTGGGTCTATAACGCGCTGGGTCTATAGCGCGCTGGGTCTAGCTGGGTCTACAACGCGCTGGGTCTAGCTGGGTCTAGCTGGGTCTACAACGCGCTGGGTCTAGCTGGGTCTAGCTGGGTCTACAACGCGCTGGGTCTATAACACGCTGGGTCTAGCTGGGTCTACAGCGCGCTGGGTCTAGCTGGGTCTACAACGCGCTGGGTCTATAACGCGATGGGTCTAGCTGGGTCTATAACGCGCTGGGTCTACAACGCGCTGGGTCTACAACGCGCTGGGTCTAGCTGGGTCTATAACGCGATGGGTCTAGCTGGGTCTACAACGCGCTGGGTCTAGCTGGGTCTACAACGCGCTGGGTCTAGCTGGGTCTACAACGCGCTGGGTCTATAACGCGATGGGTCTAGCTGGGTCTATAACGCGCTGGGTCTACAACGCGCTGGGTCTACAACGCGCTGGGTCTAGCTGGGTCTACAACGCGCTGGGTCTAGCTGGGTCTACAGCGCGCTGGGTCTAGCTGGGTCTACAGCGCGCTGGGTCTAGCTGGGTCTACAACGCGCTGGGTCTACAACGCGCTGGGTCTAGCTGGGTCTACAACGCGCTGGGTCTAGCTGGGTCTACAACGCGCTGGGTCTAGCTGGGTCTACAACGCGCTGGGTCTAGCTGGGTCTACAACGCGCTGGGTCACGAAGCCCGCTTGCCGATTACGGCTCGCAATCGGTGGCGAATGTGAGCTGGGATTCGTGTTTGAGTCGGCTACCGAAACCGAGCATCTATATCTGGGGGGGGGGGGGAGCGGAGGGGGGGGCGGAGGGGGGGGGCGGAGGGGGGTGTAGAAATAGTAACGGCGGGGAAACAAAGGCGGACGGGAGTGGACCGGCCAATGGTCAAGGACACACCACACCGCCCTTCATAGCTGCTGGCTAAGAGCACTTGCCCCCAACAGCCTGTGTAGGCTACACGGGGGATCTTTATATTGTGTATCTCTGTGCGTGTCTTTGTTATGCGCCCACACGTGCGAGTGTAGGTAGGTGTTGACAAGTTTGTGTGTGTGCGTGTGTGCGCGTGTGTGTGTGTGCGTGTGTGCGTGTGTGTGTGCGTACATTCGTTAAACTCCACCATCATCGAAAGTATGTGGAATAAGCTTTTCTGTTGCCTAACAGCCCCACCACCACCACCACCCTCCACCGGTTTCGCTCGACGTCCGTCTCCGCGTGTGACTTCCTCTAACGACGCTCGCTGAGAAACTCACTTCACAAACCACCGCCCGGCTTCGTCTTTCGTCCACTCAGCATCGAGGACTTTCGCGTTTGATCGTTTTAATACATTCCGCGCGTTCACGATAACTCGATATAACTTTACCACCCCCCACCCCTCACTCCCCTCGCTCCACCCTCGCCCCCCGAAAATCGGACTTGAGATATTGAAGGCTGTGAGAGAGAGATGTGTGGAGAGCGGGGCCGCGTGTCAGATTCGGTAACGGCGAATGAAAGAAGTTCAACAACAACAACAACACGCACACATACCTAGCACAACAAAGACAAAGATCCCCCGTGTAGCCTTAACAGACTGTAGGGGCAAGTGCTGTTAGCGAGCCACCTATGAAGGCCGGCACGGCACACGAGGGGGTGGGGTGATCAGCACCACGCCCGACCGCCTTTGTATCCCCAGTGGCGATGTGTTTACACATCGCACCAGGTGCTTTAGGGGCCGTCCATAAATGACGTCACGCACCTAGAGGGGGGGGAGGGGTCAAACATTTGTGACGATGTGTGACGAGGGGGGGGGGTTTGAGAAATGTGACGTCACATAAAAATGCGCAACTTTAAAATAAATATAGACAACACGTTCTACTTAATTAAATTACTTTTTAATAAATGTTTTCTCCTACAACATCAGAGTGCAGCGCCACATTAAATACGCACTACAATGACAATAGTTTAAAGCGATTTGAAGCATGTTTCATTTTTTTGGGGCGGGGGGGCAGAACTTTGTGACGTCATATTTGAGGGGGGGGTC
This sequence comes from Lampetra fluviatilis, assembly GCF_964198595.1. Classification (NCBI taxonomy): domain Eukaryota; kingdom Metazoa; phylum Chordata; class Hyperoartia; order Petromyzontiformes; family Petromyzontidae; genus Lampetra; species Lampetra fluviatilis. The sequence continues at coordinate 5,459,847 of NC_136312.1, read as the reverse complement.
TGACTTTTTGTGACGAGGGGGGGGGGTCAAAAATCGTCCAAAATCGCGTGACGTCATTTATGGACGGCCGCTTACTACAATAACACCACACACACACAACACCACAATCGGTGGCGAATATCTGAACCGGATTCCTGTTTGATTGCTGTTTGAGAACTTCCAACCACACACACACGCACACACACGCGCACACACACACGCACACACACACACGCACACACACACGCGCACACACACACGCGCACACATACGCACACACACACACGCGCACACACACGCACACACACACGCACACACACACGCGCACACACACGCGCACACACACGCGCACACACACACGCACACACACACACGCACACACACGCACGCGCACACACACACGCGCACACACACGCGCGCACCACACACGCGCACACACACACGCGCACACACACACACACGCGCACACACACACACGCGCACACACACATAC